>NC_056743.1:174927736-175222736 GCF_019279795.1 Protopterus annectens | reverse complement strand
GCAGCTTCTGTTCTACATTCTATTAAAAACTATACCGGTGCTGGTCTTTCATTTAGGAGCCCCCTATTTATTTCTCTTTGCCAATACTCTGGTATCAATCCTTGATAGGGAAGGCAAACTCTAACCTGCAGTCCAAATAAATGTCTGGCCTCTTCCCATTCTATTACCTTTCCCTTTCTAGTTATTTGTTACAAATACCTTGGTTCCTTTGCTAATTTTCTCAAATAAATTCCAGCCCCCTCTTGCCTATTTCTATCTCTGACCACAGTCAAACCTATTGCCAAAATCTCTTTTCTCCATTCTCGTACTGGTTTGGTTCTTAGAATACTCCTTGCTATTTTATGAATATAATACTCTGTATGATTTTGGCTGTTCTCATTAAGAGTCTGCATCCAAAATCCCAATCTCTCCTTATTTCTTGAGCTTCCTCCCTGCATCATCATCATCATCCCTTTCCACCCAAAATTATAGTTTTGCTTGTGCTATGTATAACAGCCTTAACTGTGTTGCTCTACAATACCCCCTCAAATTAGGTAATCCTAGTCCACCTTGTTCTATTAGTAGAATCATCTTATCCCACTTAACCCTTGTTGTCTTCCCTTCCCAGATAAAATCCTAAAACTCTTTTTTTAATTGCTAGCCACAATTTCTCCTCTGGTTGATAAAAGTATGTCTGACCTGTGTACAAGACTAAAGAGACTAAAAACATTTTAATGGCTTTTATCCTAGTATCCATGCCCATATAACAAAACTTCCAGTTTCTCAATTTTTGTATTATCTTCTGTTTAGTCTCTTCCCACATATTCTTAGCTGCCACAAGAAAGTTATTTCTAATCCATACTCCTAAATACTTCATTTTATTATGTCTCCATAAATATGGATATTGTGGACCAATTTGTGTGTGGGTACATAATTTACCACTATTGCCTTTGTTTTAGCTTCATTTTTTGTATCCTGAGAAGATCTGAAACTGTCTTAAAATGTTCTACAACATTGTAATGTCCCTTTCTGGTTTTGTCATGTACAGAACAATATCATCTGCAAATGCAGCCAGCTTTTCCTGACTACCCTACCAATTATATCCTTGAATTTCTGAGTCCCTTATTTTCTTTGCCAGTGGTTCTAAATATAATGCAAACAACAAAGGGGAAAGCGGACAACCCTGCCTGGTTCCTCTACTCAAGCAGAAATTATCAGAGAGGACCCCACCCACTTTCATTTGCGCCTCTGATCCCTCATATATTCTTCTAATCAACTTTATAATTTTATCAGGGAAAGCAAATGCTTCCATTGCCCTGCTCATGATGTCCCAGTCTACTCTGTCAAATGCTTTCTCTGCATCAAGACCCACCAATAAAAGTGGTACTTTCTTACATTCTGCTTCCCTCTGGATCATCAATGTTCTGTTAATACTGTCAAATGTTTGCCTCCCCTCCACAAAACCACAGTGATCCATATCTATCAATTTTGGTATCACTCTTGCCATTCCTTAAGCCATTACAGACAAACACTTTATAAGTATGGTTTAGTAATGAAATGGGCCTGTATGACAATGGATCTTTACCCTCTTTAGGTATTACTGTTACCACCGCCTTCTTCAAGGATGCTGGAAGTTCTCCTCCTCTTAAAATACTGTTAAACAAAACCTTCCAGATGTTTATCATTTTTTCCCTCCTAACTTCCAAACTTCCACAGGAATACCATCTATTCCTGGGGACTTTCCTGTAGATTGGTTATACATAGCCATTTTTATCTCATCCCTTCCTATCTTAACAGTTAGTAATTGAGCCACATCCACCTCTAACTTTGGCATATTTAATTCTTCCATAAACATTTCCATTTGCACCTTTTCTTGATTTTCATATTTTTCTGCTTTATACAAATGTTCATAAAATTTCGGAAATATTTCTAATACTTCTACAGGGTCTCTTCTTATAGGCTCCCTAAGCTTGGTGACTGCCCTTTCCACTCTTTGTTGCCTGAGTTGTTGTGCTAAAAGTTTTTGTGCTCTAGAATTATCATAAAAAAAAAAAAAAACAGTTGCTTAACAGCAATCTTTCTAAACTCATGCATATTATGGAGGTAATCCCTTATTTTCTGTTTAGCATTCTGCAGTTGCTCCTTTTAGTGTTCTGAGAGATTTCCCCTCTTTTGCAATACTTTAACATTTGTCAATCCCTCTAAATAATTCTTGTTACTGTTTAGCCACATCTCCCTTTCTTTTATTTCCAACCTAGTTTTAAACTCCACTTTAACTTTATCCCACTCTTTAGCTATGTTTTCAGAAGACAAATCTGTCTTCTCTACTAGCTCCAGAAACAAGTCCACGACCCATTCCTTAAATTCCTCTTTTCAACCGGTAGTGTCATTTTCATATCATTACCTTTTGTTTTTATTTTAGTTATTACTGGTGCATGATCTGAAATAGTTATTGGGTGCGTTTCAAGACCTTCAATTAAATGCACATGTTCCTGTGAGATATAAAATCTATCTAGCCTAGCCCAGTTTTTGTATCTTGGTAAGTAATATGTAAATTCACTCCGAACTCCTAGTACTGAATTCACATCTTCCATGCCAAACATTTTCATAAATTTCTTCAGAAATCTACCCTCCCTTGTTATATTAACCCTTCTAGGCCCCGCAGACACATCTTCACTGTTGCAAACCAAATTCCAGTCTCCACCTATAAGTAATTTTCCTTGCTGAAAGCTGATTATTTCTCCCAAAATTTTCTTAAGCTCCATTATAGCAGTTTTAAGGGGGATGTAAATGCATGCCAATGTAATCCTCCTCCCTAGCCAGTAGCCCCTTAATACTACGCATCTTCCATTATCTTTTTTTCCTCTTCTATCACTACTGGAGCTCCTCTTGCAATTAAAATAAGTACTTCTCTTTTCCTTTGCCCCAAATATTCTGCCGAATAACCATCCTGAAAACCTTTCTTTATCAAATTCACATGTTCAGTTCTGTCCAGGTGTGTCACCTGTAGCACAGCTATTTGCACTCTACATTTTTTAATATAGTTCACTAGTCTTTTATTTTTCTGTAAGACCATTTAGACTGAAAGACATTTCAGAAACCATAATTTTTCTTGTATAGTTATTATTACTTTTATATATAACTGCTGTTTTGCTAAATGTCTAGTTCCAACTTTTTTCTTACATGTATGTACAGTCCGGCAGTTTGGTCTTTTATACAGTTGTTTCATGTCATATCCATTTGCACCTATGTCACATCTTACATAACTTTTTTGCTTTTTTGAAAGCCCTCAAACAGAACCCCCCCCAAAAAAAAAACTCCCAAAACCGACGAACTTTACAATAACACACAAAACTAAGTACATCTTCAAATATTGAAGTTTTTGCTTCCTAATAAGAACATAAGTTCTAAGTTGATAGCTACACAGACAGGCTAAAATTAACCAAAAAGAAAGGTTAGTCATGCTAAGAAGCATGATACAGCCTGTGCTGTTAGTAAATGCTATTTAATTTTTTATATATATATAACTCTTGCTGCACTTGCTGTTGTAGAGAAATGCAAAGTCACAGCACGGTTGGCCCCAACAATGGAAAATCCTCTCTGCCACAGATATACAGACAACTCATGAGACATCACAATGGACCTGCTGAGTTTGTCCACTAGACCGTTGGACTTCTCCGGAATGTGCATTGTCATAAGAAAGCATATGAAGAGATCACCCACTACCACACTTTCAATGTCTCTCAACAAAAGGGGTAAGATCAGCCCCCCAACCCCCGTTTGTTGATGTACCAAACCACAGTCATGTCAATTTGAATCACAATTGTCCCAAGAGGAAGATGATCTTGGAAGGCCTGCAACACTAGCAGGACTACTCACATCTCTAGGACACTGATGTGCAAATTGGTCTTTTCTGGGGAACCACGTGCCTTGGACCATCCATCCCAAGAACCCCTACCCTGGTTAGGAGGCATCTGCAGTTTCCATGGTTACTGGGGGCAAAGGTGCAAAAGGATGGCCTTAGAAAACTTCATCTGACTAAATCCATCAGCGTAGATGATCTTTGCAAACTTGAGTGAGTTTGACCAGAAAGGACAAGGGTGCTGAAAAATTGACCACTGAAAGCTAGGGTCCACTGAAGAATGCACATATAAAAGCAGGCCATAGGAAAGTACAGTTGTGTACACTTAACATAAATGTAGATGTTAGAGTGCATTCACTGTTGCAGTCCTCACACTTGGGTTATCTGCCTGCAGGTAGTCCTCAGTCGGCCAGAATACCAGAGTCTTAGGATTTCTGCATCAGATGCTGTCGCTTCTTCCATGACGTCAGGTCGTCAGGGGTATAAAACAGGCAGCCAATGCCATTACATCAGTTTTTCTTGCCCCAAATGTCAGGAGCCCCCAAACAGAAAGCTAGTGTAAGGAGGGGAACACCACCAGTAAAAAGTAAATACCAATGCCATTAAGAATGGCCATAGAGAGGAGAGGTAGAAAGACAGAGAAAACCAGGGGGCTAGAAGGAGGGAAACCAGGGCTGCAACAGTGAATACACTCGAACATCTACATTTATGGTAAGTGTCCACAACTGTACTATGTTCTTCGTGTTTCACTGTTGCAGTCATCACACTTGGGTTGATTCCCAAAGCTGAGGAAGGGTGGAAGCAGTCAAGAAGTGTTAGGGCTGGCTAGCAGGCCTTGTAAGACTGCAGTAGGAAATCCAGCTCTGAATTTAGAAAAAATAGGTAAATGGTAATGCTTGGTAAAGGTGTGTACAGAACTCCAGGTTGCATCTTCCAGAATGCCCCTGGTAGGGACTCCCCTAAGAAATGCTGTAGAGGTGGAAGTAGGCCTAGTGGAATGTGGTCTGATCCCCTGTGGGGTAGGTTTTCCATGGTGCTTGCAGCAGAAATGGATGCAGTGCGCTATCCATCTGGAAATTGTTTGTTTTGAAAAGGCCTTATCATCTACCCCTGTAGCAAAGCTGACTAGCAGCTGGTCAGATTTTCTGAAAGGTTTAGTCCTGTAAAGGTAGAACCTGAACTGTCTGTGCACGTCCAAGGAGTGCAGGATCCTTTCCCCTTTATTCTGAGGGTTAGGGAAGAAGGTTGGCAAATGGATGGATTGGTTTAGAGCCACACTGGTACCACCCTTAGGCATAAAGGACGGGTTAGTCCTGAGGGAAACCCTGTCAGCATGGAAAATAATAAAGGGTTCCACAGCCATTAGTGCCTGTAACTCAGACACTCTTCTTGCTGAAGTTATGGCTAAAAGCAAGGCTGTTTTTCAAGAGAGGAATTTTAACTCTGCTGAAGCAGCAGGTTCAAAATGGGGAAATGTGAGCTTTTCCAGTAAAAAGTTAAGGTCCCAGGTAGGGGTGGGTACTCTCCTAGGGGGCCTTAAGTTGTTAGTCCCTTTCAGGAACTGCTTGATGAGAGGGTGAGAAAATAGAGGTGGCTCAGTATTATAATGAGCTGAGACGACAGAGGCATGAATCTTAATGGAGGAGAAGGATAGGCCTTTGTGGAGTAGCTCTGCTAGGTAAATCCAGGATAAGAGGTAAGGAGGGCACTGCTGTGTCTTTCCCTTGAGACCGATTCCAAGAACAATATCTTTTCCACTTTTCAGCATAGGATTTCCTAGTACTAGGCCTTCTGGCTTCAAGAATGATGTCCAGCACCTGTTTGCTGAGGGTTGCTGGTGGTGTATTCAGGGGATAAGCCAGGCTGCAAGGTTTAGGGTTTGCAACTGTGGATGCAAAATATGTCCCTCCTGCTGAGACAGCAGGGTAGGAGTCTGGTGAAGGTGCTAGGGTGGCAATGTTGTCTGACTGCATAAAAGAGGGTACCAGTGCCCTTGACCTGTCCTGTTTTATCTTGAGTAGTACTTTTGAGAGGCGGGGCAGAGGGGGAAAGGCATAAATTGAGAGCTTTTTCCATTGGAAGAATAGGGCATCCACCTTCCAGGCCCTGCTGTGAGGGTTCCTGGTGCAGAATTTGCTCAACTGGTGGCTCTCGGGGGAGGCAAAGAGGTCAACCTCTGGTGTCCCCCACCTCTGCATTAGAAGGTTGAAGGTGTTAGGCTCCAATTTCCACTTGTGTGGGTCTAGGAGATTTCTGCTTTAGTCATCTGCCAGTGAATTTTGTTTGCCTGGCAGGACTTGAGCTTGTAGATGCACTTGGTTGCTCAAGACTGTGTTCCACAGGGCCATGGCTAACCTGCAGAGTGGGTAAGAATGGGTTCCCCCCCTGCTTGTTTATGTACCACATAACTGTGGTGTTGTCTGTTTTTATAAGCGGCTGTCCTGGAAGGATTAGGTATTTGAAGGCTGTCAGAGCATTCTGTACAGCTAGCATCTCTTTTTGATTGATGAACAGGAGACTTTGGCCTGGGCTCCAGTGGCCCTGAATGCATTTGCCTGCCATGTGAGCCCCCCATGTATAGTCTGATGTGTCTGTTGTTAGGATTTGGGTGGCGAGGGTTTGAGTAAAAAGCAGTCCCTTGTTGTGGTTGCATGCTTCTGCCCACCAAAGGAACTCTGCCCTTAAACAAGGTATGATTGGAATGACTGTTTCCAGGTCCTGAGAATGTTGGCACCAAAGACTTTTTAAGTACCATTGAAGTTTCCTCATATGCAGTCTTGCATATGGAATTAGCAGAATACATGAGGCCATGAACCTTAGGGCTTGCAGTATTTTCCTTGCAGATAGCTGGGTTCTGGTGGCCATTTGTTTGAAGTAGTCTGTCAGACCTGTTTTTCTGAAGTGAGAAATGCCATCTGGGAAGTTGTGTCCAAGCTTGCTCCCAGGAATACAATCTTTTGACTGGGCACCAGTTGTGATTTCTTTTCGTTGATGGTGTACCCCAATGAAGCAAGAAGGCTTTTTACAAATGCCAGGTGCTGAAGTAGCAATTCCTGACACTCTGCCTGAATCAGGCAATCGTCCAAGTATGGGAAAATTTGGATATTTCTCCGCCTACAGTATGCAATGGCTGGAGCCAGGCACTTTGTGAATACTATGGGCGCAGTAGATAAGCCAAAGGGAAGTGACTCCCTTATGGGGATGTGCAGATAGGCTTCTTTTAAGTCTAGAGGGACTAACCAGGAATCCTTAGCTAGCATTGGGAGAAGTTGTTGCAGTGTAAGCATCTTGGATTTTGGGACCACCAGAAAGGTGTTGAGAATTGATAGATCCAGGATGGGGCACCAAGAGCCCTCTTTTCTGGGCACCACGAAAAGTCTGGAGTAGAAATCCCACCCCCTTTGTTCTACTGGAACAGGTTGAATAGCTCTGATACTTGAGCAGGGAACGTACTTGCTTTTGAGCCTCTGCCCACTGGTTTGGAGGAAGGTCTGAAAACCTGCTTGGGGTTGGCAGTGAATGGAAGTAGAATCTGTACCCCTGGGGTACAATGTTTAGGACCCATCGGTCCTGAGTAATGGACATCCATTTTTTTTTACATGAAGGGCAAGTTTTCCTCCTAGGGCACAAGTAATTGGGCAGGGCTGGGAAAGATAACTGAAAAGTCATTGTGAACTTTTTCCATAAGGGGGCGGCTTACCACTCCCTGTTTTCGAGGTGGGAGCACTCCATTGTTTAGATCTCTGCATACCCTGAGACTGTAATCTGGGTGGCGTGTTTCCCCTGGGTTTGGTCTGAGAAGGCCTGGAAGGGGCTGGAAAGGACCAGTTTTTAGAAGGCCAGTGCTTATTGAAGCTAGGTGCCTGCACTTGTAAGAAGTCTAACAGTTTGCAAAGATTTAGCTTCTTCTTCCATCTTTTTAAGAACCTCTTCTGCTTTGGTGCCAAACAAACAGTACTTATTTAAAGGAGCGTCTAGTAATTTGGATTTAACATGATCTGGCAAGGTTTGTTCCTTCAGCCAAGCATGCCTTCTCAGTACAGACCCAGTGACTGCAGCCCTGCAAGATACTTCTAGGGCATCAAAACCACACTGCAAAGTATGCTTACTAACTTGGTTTGCAGAATGCATTAACTCTTGTAAATCTTTATTTTCTGCACAATCTGGAAGCAACACCATTTTTTGTTTAATTAGTTCCATAATATGTTGCTAGTACTTCAACATGTGAAACTGGCAATTCAATGCCTTGATGGCAAGAGTTGCAGAGGTATATACCTTCTTACCCCATTTGTCTAAAGCTCTGGAATCCCTGTCTGAAGGGGTAGGATTTTTGGCTGTAGTAGCCTTAATACCTTTAGATCCCTGGGAAATGGTCTCTGGACCAGCAGTAGGATTTCTGAAGAGAAATTTGTGAGAATCAGGTACTCTGTAGTATCTGTCAGGTTTTCTAGGGGCCGGGGGTAAAGTGTCTGGAGTAAGACTGGATTCCATGAAGACATCATCTACAACATCCAGGACACGGGGTATAGCTAGAGGCCTGTGCTAAGGCAACTCTAAAAATTCTCCGAGTCTCTTTTTCGACTAAGGGTAGCCCTGGCATTCCCAGTGGAAATGCTCTCAAAGTATGCAAGGTTTCCCCAAAAGAAAAATCCTCTGGAGGGGAGGCAGATGGAATGGATTCCTCTGCATCTGAATCCTCATAGGTTGGTAAAGGCATGCCCTGATAATCAGAAGGGTCAGAGTCATTGGACTCCTGGTCTGCAGAATCAGAAGGAAATTCAATTCTTTGTCTCTTAGCAGGGGAAGGCTGGCTTCCCCCAATTAGTGTAATAAGGTATTCAGCCATTCTAAGCATTTGTTTTTGTGGCGTGGGAGCTTAAGCATGCGCTTTGGTCGTCGGTTTTCTAGGCGTAGTGCATACTCTGGGCCTAAGAAACTCTGTAGTTTTAGCTAAAAACGAAGTAGTCAGTTTGATTCGAACATCGGTAGGTCGGAATACACCCTCAGAAGCCGGTGCCTGCACAGTAGCTCCGGACCCATCCAAGGTAGAGACATCCGCAGGTTCCATAGTCGAAGAAGCATCTCACTGCATACCGGACTCTGAATGGGTCTCAGCAGAGGCCTGCAAATATATAGAAGTGGGCATCAGGGGCTGCAAAGGCGCCTCACTGAGTACAGGTGGACTGGCATAACGGAAGCACTGTCGGCAGTTTTGGAACTATAAGGTCTGTCTCTGTCTTTATCTTTACGTTTTTTTGGAAGATCAGTAGTCAGATGGCTTATCAATGCCATTTCAGAATACGGAGAGCGAAAGAATTTAGTGACAAAGATTGCCCGACGACAAATGGTTCGGGTGTTAAACAAGGCACAAAACCGACAGCGAGAGATGTCGTGGTCTGGGCCTAAACAGGTGACGCAGTAAGAATGAAAATCTCTGTGAGGTATTTGCTTTCCACAGGCAAGACAATTATTAACTTTTTCTGACATCGGTTAGAGGAAGAAAAAAGGATCCCCAACGGGGTACTTAGCTTTAGGAGACTTCAGGCTTTGAAACTCGAAAATGAAAATTTCAGGTAGTGGACGACCGGCACTTGTGAAATGCTTCTGCTTCGGGCTCCTCCTCGGCAAGAAAGACTGATGTAATGGCATCGGCTGCCTGTTTTACACCCCCTGACGACCTGACTTCATGGAAGAAGCGACAGCATCCAACGCAGAAATCCTAAGACACTGGCATTCTGGCCGACTGAGGGCTACCTGCAGGCAGATAACCCAAGTGTGAGGACTGCAACGGTGAAACACGAAGAACATCTAAGGTTATGGCAGCTACCATTGATCCTAAGGGTCTATATCAGCATTTCGAAAATGTAATGGTTCGAATTATTAAATATCGAACTGAAAAGGTCAAACTATTACATTTTCGAATGCCGATATAAAAAAAAAACCTAAAGGGTGTAGGCAAGGGGGCAAGCCCTGCTGCACCCCCCACTACTTAAATATACCAACTCCGAGACCGCACTACACTGTAGTAAACGGAAATCTCCTCTTATGGAGATTTCCGCTTACCCGTTCGATTTTCTGCACTTTTGGCATTCTCACATCGACAATATCATATTCGATATTGTCGACGTTCGAGATGCTGATAGAAACCCGATCCTAAGGCCTGAAGAACAAGTATAGCTGGGGAGAAGGGTGTGCAATAATTTGCTCCACCTGGTACCTGATTATCTTTACCCAATGTCATGGAAGACAGGCTGACTGACTGTGTTCAACTGCCAAGCTCTGAAAAGGTTGAAGATGAGATTTGGAGATGCTGACTGAAATGACTAGTGATGGACAGAATTGCAGCAAGTAGTCCCTAGATTCCTATAGGAGATGCTTAGTTGGGGCAGTGAGAAGCCAGTCATCTATATATGGAAACATTCGGAATCTCAGCAGTCGCAAATGAGCTGCTACCACTGCCATACATTTAGTAAACATCCTGGGGGCTATGGTGAGACCAAAGGGCAGGGCTCTGAACTAGAAGTGAATAGCTTGTAGTCAAAAGTGCAGAAATCTTCAGGATCATATGTTCATCCTGAAGATAGATGGAGCATATCCAATCGGCCTTTTGTAGAAATGGCAGAATGGACTGAACCATAAACATTCAGAACTTTGTCTTCTTCACAAATTGATTTAGTTTGCTCAGATCCCACCCACTTTTGTTGGCACTAAAAAATCTTGAGTGAGTTCCGAATCCTTTTTGGTCTGGTGAGACCTCCTGGATGACTCTTGTCTAGCAGCCTTCAAATTTCTAGAGTTGTTGCCTCCCTATAAATGGGTGGGATGTCGGGGAGCCTTTTTTTTTTCATTATGGAAATCTGGAAAAAACGGTTATGGAATAACCTCTGGATATGCTTTTTTATCACCCAATAATCTTTTACTGACCCCCCCCCCCCCAGCAGACTGCTTGCAGTCAGGCAACCTTTCAAGAGTGCTGGAAGAGTTTACTTGAAAAGGAATCTCAGAAAACATGGTTTTGCGGGCCTCCTATGTCATGATGACAACGTCTTCCACTGGAACTCCCTCCTCTGCCCCTGAGGGAGTTATCCCCACGTGAATCCTGGAAAGGACACTGAGACTTACGGAACCTAATCTTGTCTCCACTTTGATTCCTGGAAAATGATCATTGAGGGGTAGAAAAGTGTATCCCTATGGCAGACAGGGTCTTTCCATGCTGTTCACTCTGGGAAAACATTTCCTCTACAGTATGTTCAAACGAAGATGTTCCATCAAAAGCATTGATGGATGAAGACCTGAAAGGCTCTGCAAAGTTGCATGGCGCATCCAGGCATGTCTCCTAATGGCAATGCATGAACCAGTCACCTGTGAGGTACCCTCCACAGCATGGGATATTAGCCTCATGGATGCATCAGCGATGGCTAACAGGAGTGGCCAGTTTTGAGGAAGACTTCTTGTAGTCCTTCAAGAACACGGACTCAGACAGGGATTTGGAAAGTTCCTTAGTCAAATCCTGTTGTAATCTTGAGAAATGTGCCAAGTAATTCAGAGACCGCAAGACAAATGTCACTGAGGCAAAAAAAATGTGCTTTCCGAATCTGTCCAACTTCCTAGACTCTCTGTTTGAGGGATGGACAGGAGGAGCTCTGCTCTGCCCTATCAGCTCCTCCTTTGTGGACACCACCACATCAACAGAGACTCCCTTGTTCCAGTGTGGCCTGATTTTAAGTGGTGCCAGAAATTTGTCAGGGAGATGGGAATGGGTTTTACATTATCAGCTTCCTTTCACACCCAGTGAGAGACCAGATCTATAAGCTCATCAGCTGAAGGAATCACCCAAGTAGTAGATGGGCCAGACCCAAAAGCTTCTAGAAAGACCGACTCCTCTTTGGAGGGGGCATCAGAGGACCATCCACCCTTTTGCCTGAGAAACTCCAGAATGTCTCAAAGAAAGGTCATCCAGTGGAGATCTGGCCCTCCCCTCCATCAAAATCAGTGTCCTTGGTGAGAGACTCCAAGGGGGAACCTGTGTGTCTCCTCTTTTGGGGATCCTCTTCAATGGGATGATCTGCAGAGGTATCCAAAGAGAGGGGAAGTCCTTGGTGAGGACAGTATAGATGCTTGACAGTGCCAGCCGCCCTGTGGAATAGGTCTGATAGGATCAGAGCTCAGACCCAAAGGGAGTATGGTTGTAGGACCAGAAGAGGATAGAGAAGAAGAGCCTCTCAGAAGAGAGAAAGCCCTCTCCACAACCTCGAAGGCAGAAGGACAAAGGGAAGGCATAACTGGGCATACTGCTGCCGAAGCTACCGCTGCCACCACACTGTGATTATGCCTGGATCTATGCCTCAAAGGGGAGTCAGACCCGAGCTGTCAAGGGGCAGGAATGGCTCAAACATCAGAGACAAAACTAGCCCCCTGGAGCCAGCACTGACACTTCGGCTCAGAGACTCATCCTGGTCCAAAGGAATCCGGGCCAAAAAGAGTAGCAGTCGAAGACAAAAATCAGACGTCGACATTCTAAGGTCTCTCAGATACATGGTAACCGAAACCATTGGTCAGATCAGAGGAGGAGAGATCACTGCATGAGAAGAAGAGAAGCTCATGAATCCAATAGGAGATGAAGCTAGGATAACCATCATCTGAATCTGAGCTCTAAGGAACTACATCATCCTATCCACTTTGGCTTCTGAAAGGCTCCTGGATGTCCTGATGGAAGCAGTAGTGGACTGGGGCCAAGACTCTCTCCTTGGGGTCCCCTGAAGGAAAGGGGAATGACCTGAGCAGAAACAGGTTCTACAGTGAACTTTGGGGACCTCATTCTTGGGAGATTTAGTATGACCAGCTCTCTGATCCAAAGATATGGAATCTGACTGCTTCCATTTTGGATCTGAAGAGTTTGGATCAGACTTTTTTTTAATCTTTTGTGAAGGCTCCAAAGATGTCATAGTCTTAGCAGTGCAGGTTGAAGACATCTTTCACAATTCCTTCACCTCTGAAGATGATTTTGACTGGGTTTGAACTCCTGAGGTGGCAGGAATCTCATTAAAACCAATTTGTTTATGTGATCACCAAGAGCCCTGGAATTAAAGGCGGCACAAAAGGAGCAGTCTGTAATGAGGTGAGAAGCTCCAAGGCAGTAGACACACTCCCTGTGGGCAGAGATAGGGATCTTTATGCCCGCAGGAAGTGCATTTTTTACAGCCTGTTGGTTTCTTGGTCATGATACAGCACCTTGATACTCAAAGAAAAACAAGAACTTTTTTTTTAAACTACCTACCAACTATTGTAGGAAGAAGAATACTCTCTATAGGGTAGAACGGAGAAGGGGAGAAAGGGGGAAAGTGCCAGCAATGCTACTGAGAACTACCTGAGGTAGGAGAAGTAGACAGAGAGATTAATATCTCTCTGTCATAGATGACCCTGTGCTTTAATCTCAATGTTCAATAAAACAAAGAAAACCCACCAGAAACTTGGCATACTCTACAGAAATAAACACACCCTTAACTCTTTAACCAAAATTACCCTCTCCAAAACCTTCCTTCTAACCTCCCTGCTTTATGGTGCATCTATATTTACCAACCTACAGAGTTCCTTGAGATCCAAAGCAGAACAGTGATATATAACAAAGTGGCCAAGATTGCCACCAACTCCAATACTATAACACACCACTGTATATCACTAAGGAAAATAAATTGGCTAGAATTCCCCAACCACCTACTATATGTACAGCTAACACTTCACAACATGGTCTACAAACCACTAGCCTGTCCAGCTCTAAATATCATCAAACCTTACAACCCAAGCAGAAAGAAAAGTTGTGTAAAATCTTACTATAACCATAGATGTCCTTCTCTTCCATGTTGCAGTATTCTGCATATGGGTTTACTCCTCTAGTCTTGCGTACGTACAGCCAGTATCCAAAAGCTTTCAGTCCCTCCAAGGTGCGGGAGACGTCTGACAGGGGAGAAAGTATGTGGGCCATAAAGGTGACGTCAGCATGCACCAGCCATCAGGACAGAAGGCCCCAGTCGGAGCCAGTCCTAGTAAGGGCAATGCCATATCACTGTCATCCAGATAGAGAAGTCATTAGCGGACAGGCTAGGAAGGAGGGTGGGAAGAAATACTGCAACATGGATTAGAAGGACATCTATGGTTATGCTAACATTTTACACAACTTTTCTATGTCCTTCTACTTCTACATTGCAGTATTCTGCATATGGGTGAGTGCCAAAGCTCACTGAGATTTGGCTGGTGGTCTACAGGCAGACTCCAGGAATCCATGAAGGATAGCCTTGGCAAAACCTGCCCTGGATCTAGAGATGTGTTCAAGTTTGTAGTGTTTGTTGAAGGTGTTGACCGAAGACCAAGTAGGAGCCTCCAGGATAGCAGAGGTATCCAGGCCCTTAAAGAAGGCACCTGAAGAGGCCATAGCTCTTGTGAAATTAGCTTTAACTGTACCCTGCAAAGACTTACCATGGAATTATTAGCAAAAGGTGATGGCCTTGGAGATCCAAGTTGAAATATTCTGCTTGGACACTGCCTTCCCCAGGGCTCTGGGGTGGAATGATATGAAAAGTTGGTCAGCCTGTCTGATAGACTTGGTGTTGTGCAGGTAGAATCTAATTTGTCTGCATACATCTAGAGAATGCAGCACTCTCTCACTGCCTCCTTGTGGATTTGGGAAAAAGACGGGCAAGTGTATGGCCTGATTGAGGGACAGGTCATTGACCGCCTTGGGCATGAAGGATGGGTTTGTCCTGAGGGTAACTCTGTCCTTGTGGAAAATGAGGGAGGGAGGGCTTGGAGTTCAGACACCCTTCTGGCTGATGTTAGACCACTAACGGAACAGCTTTCCAAGTACAATGCTTTAGGGAAGCTTTATCTGCTGGCTCAAAGGGCAGGAGTGTAAGCTTCTCGAGCACGTAGTTAAGGTTCCAAGGCGGAGGAGAGGGTTTCCTGGGGGGTCTGAGATGAAGTACCCCTTTAAGGAAGAGTTTGGAAGGAAGTCTGGATGCTAATAAAGGGGTCCAGAGGCAGGCATGCAGAAATAGCAAACGGATGGGCTTTGATGGATGAATAAGCCAACCCAATCTGTAGTAGCTCACACAAATAGGACAGCACTAGAGGCAGTTCACTAAGAAGCAGGTCCAGCTGTCTTTTACAGCACCAAATAGTGAATCTTTTCCACTTTGAAAGATGTAATTTTCTTGTGTTTGGTTTCCTGGTCTCCTGCAGGACATTGAGCACGTCCTTACTGTAAAAGTGTCTGAAGGGGATCAGAATCCTATCAGGCACAGGGTTAAGTGTAGAAGCTGCCAATGTGGATGAATTAGTGACCCCTTGTGCTGTGTAAAAAGTCCCCTCGGGGGGGTAACTTGTGGTGATTGCCCTTGGACAAATGTAGGAGTAAGGGGAACCAGTGCTGTCTAGGCAAGTAGGGAGTCACCAACAAGATTTTTGGGTTGTCCTGCTGTAGTTTTAGCATGACCTTCTGAATGAGTGGGAACGGGGGAATGCATATAGATATTTCCCCTTCCAGGAAATTGAGAAGGCATTTGTTGCCAGTGCCTGTAGTTCTGGTGTCCTGGTGCAGAAGTCAGGAGGTTGCCTGTTGGTGGAGGCAAACAGGTCTATTTGAGGTATACACCACCTGTGGACCAGATCCAGGAAGACATCTTTGTGAAGCATCCATTCATGGTTGTTTGTGCTGGTTCTGCTCAAATAATCTGCTTGTGAGTTGTGGAGAGAGGGAATGTTGGTCACCTGCAGGGTTATTTCCCCATGAGGTAGCCAATTCCCAAACCAAAAGGGCTAGTCTGCAGAGCAGGCAGAACTTCGTCCCTCCCTGTTTGTTGATATACCACAGTACAGTGGTGTTGTCTGTGTATATCAGAAGTGGTCCCTGTTGTCGAAAGGGAGAAATGCCTGGAGGGCTAGAAGGCTTGTCCTCATCTCTTCAACATTGATGTGTTCTGATTTCTGGTGATTTGGCTACAGGCCCTGTACCTTTCGCTGGCCAAGGGGGGCTCCCCACTCCAGGTCTGAGGTATCTGTGTGCATGACCTGAGTGGGTTGAGGTGGTTAAAGAGGAAGGCCTAGGCTATGATTCACTTGATCCAACCAGCATAGTGTTTCATTTTTGTAGGCAGGGTAGTAGGGGCACAATGTGCTCCAGAGGATGGCTGTGTTGCTTCCAGATTGACCAAAGGTACCACTGTAGCTTTTTCGTGTGCAATCTTGCTAAAGGAAGCATGGGTATACTAGCTGCCATATAGCCCAGAAGTTTGAGGTACTGCCTTTCAGTCAACTCTGTGGAGTGAAGGACCACAAGGAGATGTTCGGTCAATGAACTCACTTTTGGTGGGGGTAGGTATGCCTCCATGAGATCTTAGCAGATCCTGCACCCGAGGAACACAATTTCTTGAGTTGGTTGAAGATGACAGTTTGGGAGGTTTATCTGAAATCTCAGAGAATGAAGGAGGGTCACCACAGAGTGGATGTGGCCTTGTAGAGTTTCTTGGCTGGCAGCCTGGATCAGCATGTCATCCAGATAACAGAATATCTGTATTCTCTTTGTCCTGCAGTAAGCCGCTAATGGTGTCAAGCATTTGGTGAAGACTCTGGGTGTGGTGGAGAGTCCAAAGGACAAGGCAAAGAATTCTAAGTGAGAGGAACCCACCAAGAATCTCAAGTATTTCCGGTGGGTGGGTTTGATCGAGATATGGAGATAAGCATCCTTTATATCTAATGTAGCCAATAATTCTTTTGGAATTATGAGAGGGAAAAGGGCTGGCAGGGTCAGCATTTTGAAGGTAGGAACCTTTATAAAAAGGTTGAGATAGGATTGGTCTAGAATAGGTCTCCAGGGTCCGTCCTTCCTGGGAACCAGAAAGAGCCTCGAGTAGAATCCTCTTCCTTTTGCAGTTGGGGGAACTGTCTCTATGGAACCCTGATCTAATGGGGTCTGCACTACTGGATGCAAGAGGTGCAGTTGCTGAGTAGGTGGTCGTGGTGTATGCCTCGCCCTATGGGTGGGGAGATCCAGGACATAAAATAACAGTTTTGAAGTATGGACAGGACCCACTTGTCTGAGGTGAGATGGGTTCAAACAGGGAGACAGTGAGAGAGGCGAGCAGACAGTGGTACAGAAGGAAGGAGGGAGGGGAGGAGGCAAGGGTGTCAGGTAATCAGATGGTACCTGCTCTGTCCTGAAAGGGAGTTCTCTGGCTAGAGGGAGGTGATGCTCTAGCTGGAGGGGGTTGTTTCCTTGTGGGCTTACGAGGCCTTGATAACCTTGAGTTTTTGCTGGATAGTTTCTGTGAAACTTAGGGATTGGTGAAACCAGTAAATGTTTAAGGTCCTGCATTTCTTTGCCTTTTTGCTGCAGAGATTTGAAGAGGTTTGCTACTTTAGAACCAAAAAGTGCAGCATTGTCCAAAGGAGCATCAATGTGCTTCACCCTTAAATCATCCCGCAGGGGTCGTAGGTGAAAGCCAAGAATATCTCTGTAAGGCAGATGTTGAGGTGAAAGCCAGGAGTATCTGCGTAAGGCAAATGTTGATGCTGCTGACCTGGATGAGGATTCAGCAGCATCGTAACTACACTTGCTAGAGTGTCTGGTGACTTGAGAAGAGAGAGCCAGGAGAGAGGACAATGATGCTTTGGCAGGGGAGTCTGTAATATCTGCCAGGTGTTTGGTGGCAGATTCTAAGAGGGACAAGGCACACTTGGCCATGTGAGTCTGGTAGTTTGAGGCTCTGAAGGCCAAGGTAGCTGAAGTATGTATCTTTTTTCCCAACCTTTCCATGGTCTTGCTGTCTTTTTTAGTAGGGAGAATGGTGGTAGAAGGTAGGAATTTGGAAGTTTTGTCTGTAGAGACCGATATAGTGGCAGGATCAGCAGGTGGGCACTTAATCAGATGCTTGGCAGTGTCAGGCACCTTGTAAAGCCTGTCTGGTCTGCGTGGGGCAGACAGTTGGGAGTCAGGGTTCAGAAATGCTGAAGAGAAGGAATCTAAAAAGGAAGGCAGGATAGGAAGGACAGCAGATGGACTGGGTGTTTGCATTTGAATGAGATTGTAATACCTCTTTTGTACCTCCAGCATTTCTGAAGATTCCCATTTAAAGAGTTCCATCATTCTGCAAA
This sequence comes from Protopterus annectens, assembly GCF_019279795.1. NCBI lineage: Eukaryota > Metazoa > Chordata > Ceratodontiformes > Protopteridae > Protopterus > Protopterus annectens. The sequence continues at coordinate 175,204,750 of NC_056743.1, read as the reverse complement.
CAGTTTCACCAAAGGTCAAGTCTTCAACTGGGGAGTCAGGGTCCACTGACCCTTCCTCTGGGGATCCGTATCCCAAGGGGGAAAATAGTTGAGAGTTGTAAGACAGTGATTCCTCTGAGGAATCTGAAAGGACTTTCTCTTCCCTAGTAACTGTCTCAGTAGGCTGAGGCCTACGGCTAAAGGGAGGAGGAGAAGTGAAATCAGTGACAGCAGTGGTAGGCGTCAATGCCATAAAGGCACTGAAAAAGCTTTGACTGAAAGCTTGCCAATCAGGCAAGGTTTCTGTTGTGGGAAATGTGTTTTCTCTTTTCCCTTCTCTTAAGTGGTTCAGTGGACACCTGCCTAGAAACTGGTGATTGCAGGGGTTCGGAGGACTCAGATGGTTCCTCAGTAAACGCAGCCCTCCCCGACATCCGAAACAGGTGCCTGAAAAGCCTCTGCGGACGTGCTCTCGCCTAGGATAGTGCGATGTCCTAGGAGGTACCCATGATATCCGGAGTGCCAGGTCCAGAGCCTGGAACCATGCTGATGTCGGCCACAAGTTGGGGATTGGTCAGAAGAGGCCCAGCAGTAGATGAAGTCCGTAAGGTCCTGGCCTTCTTCTTTGGTGGTTCTGCGCAGACCTTTAAGGAGCCCTCCATCCGTAAAGTAAGCTGCTTCAGACGTTGGTTTTCAAGGTAAAGATTAAGTGCATGCAAGTGACTAGGTAGTGTCTTAGGCACGAACGCCTGGCAAACAGGGCAGGCCTTGTGGTCATGTGACCATCCCAAACAGAAAACGCACTTATCATGGGCGTCCTTATGAGGGATCTGGCGGCTGCACTGACACTTACCCTTTTTGGATGTCATGAACGAGCAATGCTAATTTACAGAAGGACTGAAAAGGTACCCAATGGGGTACTTATCTTATAAAATGAATCAGACATCAGCTGTAGCAGAAACACCTGGTGTACGACTGAGGGCTGGTGCGTGCTGACATTACCTTTATGGCCCACGTACTCTCGGCCACGTCAGATGTCTAGCACATCTTGGAGGGACTGAAAGCTTTTGGATACTGGCCGTACGTACACAAGACTACAGGAGTAAACCCATATAGAGAATACTGCAACATGGGAATAGAAGGACATCATTGAGGTCTGCAGATAAAGAGCTTCTTGCTATATCCAAACCCTTGAACCAGGACAATAGCGTGAATTGTGTCTTAAAATAAAACTAGTAACAAAAGATTAAGACACAAGTTGGAATTACAGCTAGCTGCATCACGTAAAATCTGAACGTATTAAACCACTTAGATCGGTAAATGTAAAACCAACAAAATTTATTAAAAATATAGTCAAGCGCTTTCGCCCCTAACAATACTGGGACTCCATTAGAACTAAATTAAATCAAAATTACATCCATAAATATTCTACTACTCTACAATGTCATGTGACACTAATCAATTAAATAAAAAAGAAACTTAATTCTAAAAGGTACAAAGCTCATAAACTCTCAACTTAAAGCTAGAAAACACACTTCCACAGAAAATTCCTATTAGAAATACACTGCTGTGAAAAATTACTATAAAAAAAAATAACTTATAAGAAACTCATTTAAAAAAATAGAATATTTCATTTAGTTCTGATGAAGTTCCATTATTGTTAAGAGACGAAAGTGCTTGACAATCTTTTAATAAAGTTTGTTGGTTTTACTTTTACCAATCTAAATGGTTTACTACATTCGGATTTTATGTGATGCGGCTAGCTGTAATTCCAACTGGTGTCTTAATTTTTTGCAACAGACAGCTGGACAAAGCCTATACTTTCACTACGTTGCAAGTGTGTGGAATGCACTCACATTACCTGTAAGAACTACTACTAAACTATGTACCTTCAAAACTGTACTAAAACAGCACATGAGGAAATCCTTCTATGTTGCACAACTTATAAACAAAAGTATGGCATCTAAGCCTAAGGAAGTCATTATTCCACTGTATTCGGCATTCATCAGACCTATCGAGTATAATGCACCCTATGGGATGTACATAACCAGGCATATCCAACAACTGGAATGTCCACAGAGGTTCCTCACTAAAAGAATACAGGACTTAAGTAAAATGTCTTATGCAGGTCGCCTCAAAGCTCTATCCCTGACATACAGGGCATTGTCAGACCCCACTCTGATGGCCCTCCTGCATAACCACATAACAAAAAGCACCAGAATTACATGTTCTAAAGACTTAAACCTTGCCTGTGATATAGATAGGACCTGCTGGAGAGACTTGCATGTACCCACAGATTACTTTGTCTCTGGAACACGCCTCCCCATCCATGTGAAGCAGAGTTTCTCCCTAATCCAATTCAAGTGCAACCTGGACAACTGGATGGGGAACAGGAAATTCATCCTTGGTTTGGCACCTATATCTTTAATGGATGGAGGCAACCTGCAAATGGTTCCTCTCCTAGGAACTAGCTTGTAAATGTTTCATCTCCCAAGACCCTGCTTACACTTATCAAGGGTATCAGAACTTCTCCAAGATTTGGGATGCATGACTAGACTTTAAAGCCTCTTGTGGTTGTTAGCCTAGTAAACATCTATGAATAATTCCTGGCTGTGTCCATCTACTGAACCAGGTTAACCACCTCCCCAGACCAAACTAATTCCCCCTTCACTCTCTCTCATAATCTCTCCTCTTATCCCTCCCGCCTACACACTTTTTACTTATATTTCCAGTAATATAGGATTGTTCTATTTACAGTAATATCCAGTGATCTCCCTGTCACAATGTACCATTAAATTGTGTTTTAATACTGAATTTATTCTATTTTATAAAATTTGCATATATCAGTCTGTAACTGGAGCTTTTCTCCTCCAGTAAAATTGCATTTTTGTTTATAAAAACATACAGTGATCTCCTTGTCACAATGTACTTATAACTTGTAATTCTTGTAATATTGTATTTTTCTGTTCTAAAAAAAAATGTATTCCTCTGTTTTTTAAAGTGTGCACATATCAGTCTAACTGGAACTTTTTTACCTGGGCATCCAATGAAAATGGGTTCTTTCTGACACAGACTTTCCCAATAAATAAATGTCAAATAAAATAAAATAAAAATATATAAGGGAATTAAGCTAGAAATTTCAAATGCTACATGAAAGAGGTGGGTGTAAAAAGTAAAATTTTAAGATAGAAGCTTACAAGGACAAAAATACTAAACTTGTAGTTAGATAAAAATACCTAAAAAGCTCTTAACAGATTGATCTGTGTCTGTAGTGATATGTTGGCAAACAAGATTGAAGTATAGCAGGTTGACTGAGGCATTACAGGTAGATGGAGAAGTTTGTTAGTTGGATTGGAGAGTCTTGAAAATGCAGCTGAGTCAGATCCGAGGTCATATCTAAGGCCCAATCATTGAGGAACGAATGAAAAGGACATCAGATCTTTACATTCAACCTATGCAGAAAAATTTTACTCAAGACTGACAAAATCTGGCAAAAAGAAACAACTGCATAGAAACATTACCAGTAAAGTCAGTCTACTTTTCATAAAAACTGTAGAATACTACAGTATGGCAACTGACAACCTATCTTTATGGAAGACTAAGCAGGACTGTTCACACAAATGATATACAACACACGTGGAAATCAAAAGAGCTAGCAGAAAGAGGAGTTTTGCACAAGATAGAATTTACACAGCAGGAAAAATGGAGATCGTATGTAAGAAGGCTGAGCTGTGAGTATTAAGATAGGGTCCCATGGATGAGGGTGTTTCAAGTTGAAAATACCTCTAAAAAGATTTAAGTGACACTCCTGCTCCCATGGCAAAGAGGGATGAAACTCCAAAAGCAACCCAGATGACTCCTGTTTGGTTAGCGGAATGGGCACTGGAGAGAGCAGGGAGGATAGGACTGGAGTGAGAAACTGTTGCCAGCTCACCCATCCCGGGGGTAGTAGTCCTGGCTCACACAAGTGACATCTACAGGGAGCAGTAAAGGTTACACCTACAGAACTGTAGCCTACATAGCATAACCAGCCTGGGGGCAGAAATTAGCATGCATGTGGAGGTATGCATGCTTCCCATTATTAACAGCTCTAATGGAGTTCTCATGTGCTACTGCGGGGATTAGGAACATCAAAGGGAGATGAAAGTCCACTGGATCTTGCAGTCTCACTCAATTCCTACTGCCTGGCTCTTGCCTCTTCAAGGAAATGAATGGGCTGATTAGGACTTTCAGACAAGGAGGCAAGTACCCTCTAGTCCAAGTTGGTGTGCGCCTGACTTTGCTCTTGAGAGATGAATGAAAAGGTCAATGGCCAAAGGAAGGGAGCCACTAAGACCCAGTCGACAGGAAAAAAAAAGAGAGACTTTTGCAGCTAACTGATGGCACCATTATCAATATGTTAATAAGTTAAACCTGCTAAGTACCACTGATACATTTCAGGGCCAACCTCAGGAGCAATCTCTCATTAAATGACTTTCTCACCCATCAGTAGGTAAGTGGAAACTGACAGATTTCTAACCCAGGACTAAAGGATGAAGCTGATAAGATGATCACAGCCTTATAAAGTTTGAAATAATCTGCCAGGGACTAGGCATCAAAAGGATTGTAGTATGTTAAACTATCAAGTAAGTACTGCAGACAAGAATTCAGCAGACCACTGACGTTATCTTGAGACAGAGTGGATACGGGAGCAAGCTAAAGGGTGGTCGCCTCCCCATTTATCAACCAAAAAAATCAAAATGTTTCCACTTAACAGAGTGCATGAATCTGGATGAATTTCTCTACTGTCAGAAAACTCCAGGAAACCTAATCTAATATCTTGAAAGTACAGTTGTGTAAGAACTTGCCCTAACACTAGATGTCCTACTGATCAATGTTGCAGTACTCTAAAGAGATGAGTTGTAGCTCCCTGACATCTGTCCGGCGTACCAAATCTTCACCTTCCTAGGATGTACATCTGAATGATGACCTCAGCTAGTTGGTGAAGGGGTATAAGGGCTGTAGTTGCGTATGAGATCCTCAGACTACATCTAAGGCAATGAGCCCTAAATAAAACCAAGGAAGAAGATTGGTCAGCTTGGTGGGGCTTATTTTGACAAGGTAAGCAAGTTCCTCTTCAAAGGTTGTAAAATCCTGAGATATGTGCGTGTGTGTGTGTAGGCATAGTGTTTGTGCCAATAGGGAGAGGGAGAAAAAAGAAGCGAAGGAGGCTAAGGTGGGAGGGAAGGAATATTTCAACAGTGATCAATAGGACATCTACTTTTTTTGGCAAGTTCTTACACAATTGCACTATGTCCTGAATGAGTCACTGTTGCAGTATTCTTAACAGATGGGTGATTCCCAGAGCTGGAGCGAGAGAGAGAAGGGTGGCAGGTTTTAAAAAAAAAAAGGAAAAGATGAAGAACCCATGAGACCAGACACAATAATTCTAGCTAACAGTGGCCTGAATCTGGAGAAGATGAATAGCTTGTAGTGTTTTCTGAAGGTGTGAACAGATGACCAGGTAGCCATTTCTAAAACAGACCTGGTATTCACCCCCTTGTAGAAGGCACCTGATGAAGCTACTGCTCGAGTAGCTGTGCTTTTGGCCATGTGGGTAAATTCTTTCCACGGTGAGTGCAGCAGAAAGAAATAGCCTTTGAGATCCAGGAAGCAATAGCTTATTTAGAAACTGGTTGTCCCAACCTGGAGTTCATAAATGAGATGAACAGCTGATCTGTTTTTTTCAGATATCCTTAGACAGTTGAGGTTTTACCTGAACAAAACTATGAATGTTTAAGGAGTGCAAGATTCTTTCCCACCTATTTTGGGGGTTGAGGAAAAAGTAGCCAGACTGATTGCTTGGTTGAAGGTTAGCTCATTAACCACTTTTTGCATGAAGGATGGATTTGACCTGAAGCTTACACTGTCTTTGTGGAAGACGAGAAAAGGAGAAGTAGCCATGAGAGTATGGAGATCTGTGACCCTGGAGGCTGAAGTCAAGACTAGGAGCAGCGCTGTTTTCAAAGTGCAGAACTTTAGAGTAGATAAAACAACCAGTTCAAAATGTGGCAAAGTGAGCTTTTCCAAAAAAATTAAGGTCCCATGGTGGGATGATAGGCTTCCTTGGGGGGTTTAAGGTGTAAAACTCCCCTCAGAAAATGCATAACCTCTGTCTTAGACATGAGAGGGGGCTCCAAAGGTAGGCAAGCATTAATGGCAGATAAATGAGCCTTAATGGAAGAGTAGGCCAACCCTGAATGTAATAAGTCACACAAGTAGTGGGGTACTGTGGGGGGTGTCCAACAGAAGGGGGTTGGAGTTTGCATTTAAGGCACAAGAAAGAAAATCTCTTCTACTTGGCTGTGTAAGATTTCCAGGTGTTAGGTATCCTGACCTTCTGTAAGAGTTGAAAAACTTCTTCAAAAAATGGGCGTCTTGAAGGGATTACATTTTTATTCTCCAGAAGGGTCAGATTGGGATGAAGGAGCTGCCCTTTATGTTAAGTGATTAGATCTGGTTTTGGAGGGACTCTCCAATAATTTCCCTTTAATAGGTGAAACAAGAACAAGAACTAGTGCTCTGTTGGCCAGTAAGGTGCCAAAAACAGGAGTTTTGGAGACTCCTTCGGGACCTTAAAAAGAGCCTTGGGAGCAGATGCGGGAGGAGGGGGCTGTCCATAAAGAAACTTCCCCATCCATTGGAAGGAGAAGGCATATGTCCTCCAGGCTACAGGTGATACGTTTCCTGTGAAGAAAAATGAGAGCAAGTGATGCTTGGGAGAGGCAAAGAGGTCTATCCGGGGAGTCCCCCATCTGAGAGTTATATATTTGAAAACTTTTGTGTTCAAGGACCATTTGTGAGGGTCCCCTGTGTCACTGCTTAGACAGTCTGCCAATACATTCTTCTGAGATTGAATGTACATCACTGTAAGCGTAAGATTCAGCTGAGAGGCTAGTGGTAGAATCTTGTGCCTCCCTGCTTGCTTATGTAACACATCACTGTGGTACTGTCCATAAGCACCAGCTGAGTGCCTAGTTTCCAAAGATCAATGTCTGTTGGGCTTATAGAAGTGCCCTCATTTCCTTTAAGTTAATGTGCTCTTTTAGTAGAGGGGCAGGCCAGTTTCTTTGCACTTTGTGGGCTCCTGTCCAAGCCCCCATGCCCTGACAGAAGCATATGTAAACAGGACTTCGTTGTGTGGGGATGGAGTGAATGGGAGACCTGGGTTGAGCATAACCTGGGTGCTTCACCAAAGCTGTTCCATCTTGATGCAAGGAAGAAGAGGAATGTGGGTATCAAGAGGGTGATACTGTTGGGACAACACTGATATTAGATACCACTGTATTTTCCTTATATGCAGTTTGGCAAGGAGCAGCAATACGGATGGTGGCAGCCATAAGTCCCTGGGCCCTACGAGCTTGTCTAGCTGAGTAATGATCCTTGCTGGAAAGCATTAAGAACTTCATGCTAGGGAGATGACCCTGTCTTGAGGAATACAGGCATGCATGGCAGATGCCCAGACTGCATTCCAGAAAGGTCAGTTGTTGGGTGGGAATGAGCTGGGATTTTTTGTTAATGATGGTGAACCCCAAGAGAGTCAAAAGTCACACAGTGTAATAAAGGATAAAGCCTTTAGTGGAAGATCTCTCAGGTAAGGGAAGATTTGTTTGCCCTGAGTGTGGCAGTAAGCCACTTCCGGGGTCTGAAACTTTGTAAAAACCCTTGGAGTTACAGAAAGACCAAAGGGCAAAGCTGTAAACAGAAAATATAATGACCTAGCAAAGAACCTTAGAACTCTTCTGCACGAAAGACGGATGGGAATATGAAGTTAAGCATTCTTTAGGTCTAAGGATACTAGAAAATCTTGAGGAAGTAGGACGGGTAGTTTGTAAAGACAGCATTTTGAAAGAGAGGAACTCTCAAAAAGGTGTTTAGCTGGGAGATCTCAAGGATAGGCCTCCAGTGACCTTCATTCCTTGGGACAAGAAAGATCTTCAAGTAAAATCTCCTTCCAAAATAGGAAGGGAGGACTTCTTCTATGGTTCCCTGGGCCAGTAAATCTTGTACAACAGGGTTTAGAAAGTGTATCTGGTTGGGAGAGGGTGGCAGTATTCCACCAAGAGTTAGGTAGCTTTCCCCAAGACATAGTGTAACCCTCTTTGATAATACTTAAGACCCACTTGTTCAAGGTTACTGCTTCCCAGAAAGTAAAAGAAAGTCTTTTTGAGAGGGGAGAAAGGTTTGGAGACCGAGGCAGGCTGAAAAGTCACAAGGGTCTACTACCAAACTGAGGCCACCCTCAGAGTTTTTTTTCTGGGGATCTTTTCCTTGAAAAGACTGCCAGCTTGTTAGCCAAAAATGAGGTTGGTATCCAAGGGGGAGTCCAGAATCTTTCACTTGAAATCTTCTGTAATGGGTTAGACTTGTAGTCAGGCATACCACCTGATCACACAGTCAGCAGCTGCTGCCGTAGAAGATGCATCCAAAGCGTCATAACCACGTTATACTGTGCTTGGCTATTTGAGAAGCCTGGGCCACTAGAGACTGCATATGCTGTTTTGACCCTGGTGTTTGGGGCTCTATAATTGTTTTGCTTAAGGACTGAAGCAGAGAGAGCAAGTATTTGGCCATTTGAGTTTAGTAGTTTACAGCTCTGAAGGCTAAAATAGAAGAAGTAGACACTTTCTTATCCCTCCTGTCCCTTGCTTGACTGTCCTTATCACTGGGGAGAACAATAGTGCCAGGGAGCAGCTTGGAAGGTACATCTGAGGCCAGGGATACTGCAGCTGGGTCTAGAGGTACTTTAGTTCATCAGAAACGTTGTAGAACCTGTCTGGCATTTTTTGGAGCTGGAGGTTGAGAATCAGGTGCAGAAGAGTTGGCCTGAAATGCATCTAGGTAAGCATCTAGCACCAAGTGAACTGGAGGAGTAGGAGTGCCCATCTCTAATAAATTGCAGCATCTTTTTTGCACCTAAGACACCTGTCTGGAAAGGCATTCAAAATGCTTCATCATGTTTTGTAACGTTTAGGATGGATCCCCAATGGGTACTTATCTGCTCTGTCAAGCAAAGTTACAGTACCAAGCAACCAAACAATCGCAGTCCATCAGGTGCAAAGACCTGCATTTAGACTGCAAGTGAGAGTCTCTAAGAATCTCGTACATATGTATGTCTTTATACCTCAATGCCCACAAGCAGAGGTCATCATCAGGTTGGACAACATAGGAAGGTAAATCTTTGGTACCACAGCCAGATGTCAGTGAGCTACAACCCATCTGTTAAGAATACTACAGCATTAACTCGGTCAGGACATATTAAGAGACTACAATGCATTCAGAATCCAAATACAGAGTAATCCACAAGGCTCTCCTGAAGTCATATCCTAGAGTCAATGACGTGTTTGAGGGGAGGCCAAGGACAACTGCTTGAAAAGGGGGTACTTCATCTGTGCTTTTCAAAGGGGCACTAACAGTATTATCTTCAGAGCTCTTGATGGATTCTTAATACATTTGGAATCGCAGAAGAAAAGGAAAGGTACATCTGACCACTGCACGTCAGGACTGGGGACTTTGGAGAGAAGAACTGCAGCAGTTTTATGATGCCCTTAGTAGTGAAGATGCTGATTTCTTGCAATCCCCAGAGACTTAAAACATGACCCAACAATATGGGACAAAGGATCTATCCATCAAGGCTGAAGCCCCATTCCAAAAACCTTCAGGAATATTCTAAATGCCTAGCATTTGCATTTGTTGCCCAGATCAGAGTAACACAATTCTGAACGTGGCACAAACAGTGTAATGCACTGCAGACTGTCAAGAGCCCTTGAGGTGCAGCTGTGACTCAATAGGAGTACAGGTGCCCAGAATGGATGCATTCTGCAAACCGCATCTCTTCACCCAGAACAAAACAGCAAAAAGCCCACAGTAAGGCAGAACATAAGGAAAGAGACCCAGGAAAAAGGCCTGCTTCCTTGGAAATGGGGAAGAATTATCTGCAGTGCTGCACCTGATGAACCTGTTGTGCTTCTGGGATAGTCTAGCCTAGTCAACTAACAGGCTGACTCAGACTGGCATTAAGGCATAGAGAAAACACCAAGAAGTGTTAAGATAAAACTCAAAATCACAAACTAACAGACAAGGTCAAAAGGAGGACAGGAGGCAATATGTAGCAAATGCACTCTGTGGGAAAGTACATACAAGTAATTACACAATTCTAAGGCAACATCCCAAAAAAGTCACAGATCTGGAGGAATGAAGATGGAGTTTGTTTATTCATCATTATCCTCAGAAAGTGAATCAACCACAAAGTTCTGTCTCAGTCTAGGAGAAAAGATAATTTGGAGGAGGGTGTCAGGAGTTAGTCAAGAAGGCACAGAAGCACCTTCTGCAAAACAGACACTCATGACCACAGCAGCTAGCCACCACCTTCTTCAGTGCTTACCTTCACACTGTAGTCCATTTGGCTTATAGACATTCTTCTCATCATCGTCAATTGTTGGTGTCCACTGCAGACCTTACTGTTTAGTACTTCATGTCTTCACAAGGTCTTTTCATACCACTGCCTAAGGGCTGGGGATCTGCCTCAAAAATAATAGGTTATAGGGGTACACTAAGCTAACAACCACGGTGGCCTTTATAAGCCTAGCCAAGCATCCCAAAAAAGAAGAAATCCCACTTCTGACAAATGATTTTTTTTGTCAACCAAAGTGAGTGCTTTCATGCATGCACAGTGAAGGCTCCTGATGAAAAATAGCTTGCTACAGCCACATACGTGTCCCTTACTCATATAAATGGCTCCCTGTCACTTCCCAGATTAAAGGAAGGTGTCAGACATATTTCAAACAGCTTGCACAGGATGATGCTTAAGAGCAGAAAGAACGGTCTGCATTGTAGGAGACGGGTACTACTTTTGGCAACTGCTTTGGGATCTACACATTGATCAGGACTTGAAGGTTCCTTCCTCTTGCCATATCTCTTCTTGGGATGAGCTGGTTGTTTGGTCCTGCACAACTCGTGAAGATAGGCAACCTCTTCTTTTCAAGTCAAACAGAACTACCTTACCCTGCTTTTTAGACAAGTTACAGCTGGTGCAGTGACCACTCTAAAAGGTTTATTGGACTTTAGTAAGATGAAAGTCATAAATCAGCAGGCCAGCACAGTATAGTGTGGAAATAAAGATATTTTAATACACCACAAGGGGAGAAAAAGCCCCCCAAAAAGGGACTCACTGACCGATTTCTGCTATTAAAGCCTTCCTCAGTGTTAACCTTTAAACTAACTAAGCACACTTATATACATCCTGGTAATCCGAAGAAAACTCATTGATTGGATACTCATAAGTGCTCATTCAATCCAGGTGGAACAACCCACTCAGTTTAATAATCCACTTTTTCTCCTTGTTATTTAATCAAGTGTGCCATCCAGTTTTGTTAGTCCTGTCTCCTAATATTCTATCAGTGATCGTGAATCTAAAACAAGCAGTAGGATGTATAAGTGAATGCTTATACAAAGCACTAGACTGTCTTTTGTTTCTAATGTCACTAAAATTGTCCGTCATGCATAATCATAATGGTCGAGAAGTCTGCCCAATGTAAAATGCTGAACACGAGCATGTAGCTAAATAAATAACCCAGTCAGTACTGCAGTTAGCCAAAAATTTAATATCAAACACTAAAGATGTATTTTTGCTGGACAACTGTTTAGACTTAACTACATGTGTACAGTGTTCACAGGGGACACAACCATATAACAGCTCTCCAATAATAGTTGTTTGTTGTTGAATTTTAGTACATTCATCACATTGTTTATAGTGACTGAAGTGAGAGCCTAATGTTTTACCTCTCCAAAAAGAAAATAAACATGTAGGCTTAAGAATATCAGATAATCTATGATCGGCTATCAATATGTTCCAGTGGAGATTGACTATATCCATAAGGGTGTTAGTGTTGCGGCCACATTAGCAGAATATTAGGAGACAGGACTAACAAAACTGGACGGTACACTTTATTAAATAACAAAGAGAAGTAGATTATTAAACTGAGTGGGTTGGTCCCACCTGGATTGAATGAGCACTTATGAGTATCCAATCAATGAGTTTTCTTTGGATTACTAGGATGTATATTAGTGTGCTTAGCTAGTTTAAAGTTTAACACTGAGGAAGGCTTTAATAGCTGAAACCGGTCTGTGATTCCATTTTTTGGGGGCTTTTTCTCCCCTTATGGTGTATTAAAGATCTTTATTTCCACACTATACTGGGCTGGCCTGCTGGTTTTTGACTTTGTTCTGTGCTTTTTGGGCCTTGGCACTGGCTGTACTTGCAAGGGCTAGGGTTGTTCACTTTAGTAAGATGACCCAGGGCATGCAACCATGTGCAATGCAGCAGCGCACAAGCCTAGCACTAAGGTCCTGGATTACATATTCCCATATGCCAAATACAGATTCAAGTGACAGCATATGAGCTTCCACATAGTCATCCAGTTGAAGAGAGATGGGTCTTCAATTCAGACTTTGTCATATCAGAAAAAATGTCCTGCCTCACTTCCTGAAGGCTGAGCCAGTACCGGACAGATGTGCACTGTACTTAGTAAAGTGTGAGCCAAATGAGATGCCATGTATATCTTTTTGCTTCAAAGAGCCAAACATTTAGAACACTAACCTAGAGGAAAGTTGTCGAGGTGCAAAGTAACTGTTGTCATTTGAGTAAATGAAAAAGTGACCAGTGTTTGCTGGTTCAAAAAAAAAAAAAGTGTCAACCATTGGAGTAGGATACCTAAAGATTCATCTACACGTTTGGTCTGTATTTGTCAGGGTCCCTAACAAATGCCTTAAAAAATCTCCCTTCAGTATTCATGAGAAGTTTAACAGAACACTCGATGGTACTGACAGGACAGAAGTTGCCAACCTACACATCAACAACCCACAAAGAAGCCAAGGATGGCTTCTCCAGAAGCGGAAAGGCATGCCCTGGTGACAGCAATGCAATTATAAGCTTTGCAACTGCCACTGTCTATTAACCATCAACATAAACACTTTTGGTAAACCATGTCATAAAACAGAAGACTGATGAACCAGTAAAGGTGTCCTAACATTTCTCAGAATGATGTATTCACTGCTCCGGTTGGTGTAAAATATGAGTAAAAGCATTTGTATTTGAGAAAAAGTGTGGGATTGGGTTGGTTTTATTGTATTTATTTATTTATTTTTAATTTCCGTGCAGGATGTATGATCTCATGTACAGCACACTTTGACTGAACCTACTACAGGATAAATGTTCAAAAATATAAGAAATGCCCAAATACTAAATATACATTCTTTTAAATTTTCTGGCTATAACAGCAGTTTTGAAACAAAAATGCCAGCATAATGAAAACCTCATGTACAAACCCTACAACTAAGAACCCAACAATTAGGAATCACGGGAAAATACAAGAGTAACTGAGTCTTGTAGCCACAGTATCTTGCTGATATCCAACTTTTTACTGTACCTCCCACTCCTAAGGTGGGTTAAACCAGTCAAGCCATAGGTGAGTTTATGAATACCCATCCAATTACTCAGTCCATCTGAAGGAAGGTAATGTATTACACTACTTGATCTGCAGGGGGACACTATTCCAGAGGTGGGGATGGCATTGAATAATATTAGTCTCTCCACCATGTTTTATTCATCTGTTGAAGATTTACAGCCATACTTCCAGTATCTGTGGGACTGTGACTTCTACAGGTATAAGAGTAACTTCCAATGGCAGAGAATGTAGGTCATAGATCTCTAAGGAGTCTATATAATACTGAATAAAGTGCTTCCTAACCCTTCTGGTAGCAAATGTTTTTTAAGCAAGTGATGTTAAGAACCTCCAGAGCCTTTATAATTGTTACTCTACTGTGGTAGATCTAAATGGGGTGTTACATTCAATAACTGACAAACATTGACAACAACAGTGATAAATAATAAGGGGGCTCTTACAAAGTTGGGTGACATTCCTTTGGGAATTGGCAGCGCCAGGCAGAAGGATTTCCTGATTACTGTCATTCCATGGTGATTAAAAGAGTGAGAATTATCAACCTACATTCCAAGATTCCCAACTACATTCTAATTCTGAAGTATAGTATTATCTATGCTGTATGCTAGGGAGAAGAGATGACTCCTGGAAGTTGGAAAAGTAAATAATAACTAAAGAAGGTCTCAGCACTAAGTCCTGTGGAGCAGCACTGCTTAACCTTCATACTTTCTGATGCTACACCTGCCACTCGCACCATGACTGCTGCCATTTAACCACCTGGCCATCCTCCTTACCATATAGAAATGTATTTGTAAAACATTTACTTTACTAATTACGTTAGCATGGAGGCTGGTGTTAAATGCCTTGGCCAAATCAAGTTAAGTCCAAAATAAAGTCCACTGTGTGGACAGTATGACTGCTGTCAACAGCTTGTGCTGTCCTTTCAATGCAGTTAACTAACTTCATTAACAAGATCAACCCTTCACAAAGCCAAACTGCTGCAGGTCTAGCCTTATGGGATTTTTAGTGTCAAAGTTTAGCAAATCAGTTATAATATGTTTGATTGCCTTGCAAATGAAACATGCTAGCTTGACGAGTCTATAATTTAGCCTTTAAAAATAGTCACATATAGAAGTACAAAGAAGTCTGATATGGATGTTTTGCTGAGATCACATTTTCCAAAACATTACATAAAGGGCTGACATCAGACTCTTAGATCAAAGCACTTTGCTCCCGTCCCACTGCATGTGATTTACAGAACATTAGGAAGATGTACTTTTAGAGACAATGATGCCTCATTCTAATATCTGTCATACTTACCACAGTCATATAATGTAGCATTCTACCATCAACTCTGCCTTCATCAAACTGTGTCTTGTACTGAGGCAGTCCAATATCATCAAGCCACCCTAGAAAAGAGGAAGCATCTTTATCTGTAAAACAACTACATGAAACGTATGTGCTTTTAATTATTAATTCAAGATACTTCAAGGGTATACTGCATCATGGGCGGACAATGTTTTATGTGAAACCACTTAAAAGTAAATAACAGCACTCACCACATGGCCAGTTAAGTTACAACAAAACCTACCTTTATATTCTGTGAATTTTACACAGTAACCAGATGATTATGAATCAATGTTACAGTGAAACATAAAAAGAAGCTATGTACGTACAACATTCCATCTGTGTTGTCCACTTTCATTCTTCCTCAACTTATGGGTTCGGATCCGACTCGACTGTTACACTACCTCAAGGCTCCTGTTTTTAGTGGTTTAGGTAAGCAGAGATCCAATATGCTGTAGACAAACGAAATGCACTCTGCCAGCCATCTAGCTAGAGTTACCTTTGTAACCATTTCCTTTGCACATAAGTTGGGTGAATCAAACAAGTGGTTTGTTTTTTTAATTTCTTTTGTTCTATTCAGGTAGAAATGTAACCGTCTATGAACATCCAGCTAGTGCAACATATATTCTTCTTTATTTATAAAGTCTGGGAAGAATACTGGCAGGTTAATGGCCTAGTTAATGTTGGATTCTTACACCACCTTAGGTAAGAAGGGAGCATTGGTACGTAAAGTGACACTATCCTTGTAGAAAATAAAGACCAGGAGCTTAGAAGATGATGCTTGAAGTTCTGAAATTCTTCTAGCGGGTGTAATTGCAACTAAAAAGACAGATTTACAGGACAAAAATTTTAAATCACATTTAGCAGCAGGTACAAAGGGAGAATGTGCAAAGGCCTGTGGTACCAAAGTTTAATCCCATGGTGATAAAGGATCTTTATAAGGAGGTCCAAGTAGAAGAGTACCTTTCAAAAAGGCTCTGCACTGTTTACAGGAAGCCAGGGACGAATTCTGAAAACTAATATGAAAGTCAGATATAGCTGCAAACTGAACTTTAATAGTCGATGAACTAGTGCCCTTATTAAATACACTTACTAGAAATTCAAGAACTGACTGCACTAAGGCCGATAAGGGGTCCACCTGATTCTGCTCTGCCCAATAAACAAATCTTTTCCATTTATTTCTGCAAAGTTTCCTCGTAGAAGGTTTATGGGAAGATGATATAGAATGGACAGGCGAAGACAGCATAGGTTGTCTATTAATGGAAATGGAGAAACCATGCATTCAGCTTGTGATTTGAGATGCATGGGTGAACCATGCCTGTCGGGTGTGACAGAAGGTCTGGAGTTGGATCCTGAATCCAATGTGGGTTCAGAAGATGAGGCCAAAGGAAGGGAAACCAAATTTGTTGAAGCCAGGAAGGTGAAATGAGGATGACTTCGCTCTTCAACCTGGCTGCTTTCTGAAGGAATTTGAGAATTAAAGGCATCAGAGAATAAGCATACACAAGACCGAGTTGCCAAGCAAGGAGTACAGCATATCCCTTGGTGACTCCCCCAGTGGGGGGGGATTAGGGCACAGAAACTGCTGCACCTGTTTAGGTGAGATGCAAAAAGATCACAGTAAGGCTAGCTCACTGACAGAAAATCATGTCCATCACTTTGTTGTTGAGGGACCACTCGTGAGGTAGTAAGATAGACCTACTCGGTTTGTCTGCTATCATGATGGACTTCCCCGGAATATGGGTTGCAATTAGAAAACAGTTGGAAGAAATCACCCACTGCCACACCCTCAGGGCTTCTCGACACAGGGGATAAGATCTGGTCCCCCGTTTGTTGATGTACTACACTACTGACAAGTTGTCCATATGAATCTCAATTGTTCTGAGAGGGAGAGAGTTCTGGAATGCTTACAATGCTGAAGGTACCACTCTCATTTCCAGAACATTGATATGTTCTTTGAGGGACCAAGTGGCTTGGACCATCTTCCCCAGAAAAATGCCCCACCCCAATCTGGGAAGCATCCACGGTTACTATGGCCTTGGGGTAGGGGAGAATGAAAGGATGACCTTTCAACAGTTATGACTGCCAACAGTTATGACTGCATCCACCAGGAAAGATGCCGTCTGCATAACGAAGTTATTCTTAGTTTTGTTGACATGGGTTGAGAGAAAGCGGACTATTGTGTTTGCAGCATCCACTGCAGAATTCTCATGAGATATGGTGCTGAAGGAACTAAAATTACAGTAGCTGACATTGATCCCAGGACTTGCAGAATCAACTGGGTTGAAATTCTGCAACTGCAAACTATTTTTATGACCTGATTTCCTTATCAAGTCAATTCAATCCAAGAACTAAAAACTTAAAAGTATGACCAGATGTGAACGTATATAGTTTAACAACATTTTGAAAGGACAAACATTACAGTTATCATGTCTTACTAATAATGATGATACTTTTATGTCCTCTAGGAAACAATTACTGAATGATTTTGTGAGCAGAGGCTATAATATCAATGAATGCAAATCAAGATTTGAGTCAGTAGCTGCTGAAAGAAAAGTGAGAGCGAGACCTTATTTTTCTCATAATTCTGATACCTCAGCAGCAGTACACTGTCCCCTGTGTTCAGATGACTGCAGATTATTTTTATCTTTTACTTCGGATAACAGGGATATATTAGATATTATCAATAAGAACTGGCATGTTCTATCAGCTGATGAAGCATACTTAGGACAGTTGGGTCATTTCTTAAGATTAGCTTTAGGAATTGCAAAGTACATTAAGAGAAGGCTTTGTTATAGAAATATTTAACCCAGGCCTTTGATATCTGCACAGACACAAGACACATTTAGTTGTAGGAGTTTTACTTTTTGTGGTTATATGGCCAATAGCAATACTTTCACACATTCTTCTACAGGCAGGGTATATAGGTTTTGTCAATTTGCTGACTGTACCTCTTCGAACTTAGCACATCTAGCCTTCTGTAACAGTTGCTGCATATTTTATGTAGGTAAAACAAATAGGACAGAGAGAGAGAGAGAGAGAGAGAGAGCATGTATACAAGATTAATAAAAGGGACATTTATAGAACTACAGCTAAGCATGTTGTACAGGAAGGATCTTGTCATACTTGTAAGTTTTTAGTTCTTGGATTGGTATACAAGGATTCCAGGAATGGTGACATTAGGAACGAAATGGAAGCCCTTGAACAGAGATGAATTATTAACCTGCAAGCAGATAAGTTTTATGGTCTCAATGATGCTGTCTCTTTAAAACCTCTTTTAATGGACAGACCATTCACACATTAGTAGATTTGGTGTTTTTTGCCAGTTTTGAGGCTTTATAGGCGTTTGTCATTATTGCACTGTTTTTTTATTAGTTTAGATATTACATCATGTTTGTGACTTTTAATGTTTGTATATTTTGTCACATTTTGAACATTTTTATTAGTTGCATTTCTATAACACACTCTGATGTACTTCATGTTGCCTGGTCATGTGATCATCTAGTGTACACTCGAATGATGGATAAAAAGAAGTTATGTACTCACCATAATGTTCCATGTTTGTAGTCTATCTCGTCCTTCATTCTTACTGATGGGATTGGAGCTGTTCCTCGGCCTACTTACAAGCTCGAAGTCTTCTAGCTGTCTCGCGGCTAGGTAGGTAGGTATCCCATGGTGCACCAGTACAACGCCCAGATCTTGTTTGCTGCTAACTAGGAGAAATAATAGCAAACATACAGAAAGAAGCCAATAATAAAAGGTCTCCAGTAAATCATGATAACAATATTGGTCCGTCTCCAGGTACTTCCAGGATGGGGGTAGGAGGGTGGGTTCGTAAGAATAAAGGGCGAGATGGACTACAAACATGGAACGTTATGGTGAGTACAAAACTTCTTTATTTTCTGTAGTCCTATCTCGCCTTTATTCTTACTGATGGGACAGCATCCCTAGCATCTTATTCTAGGGTGGCTCAAGAAAAATACTCATGAGTACCGTGGGACCAAAGGATGCTCTACCCCTGGAGGTTAAATCCAATTTGTAATGAGTAATAAATGTGTGAGGGGTAGCCGAAGTTGCTGCTGCACAGCTATTATCATTTGGGACCCTGGCTTGAAAAGGCTGCAGAGGTAGATAAAGATCTTGTAGAATGAGCCTTGATTTTGAAAGGTAAAGGCCTACCCTCAGAGTTGTAAATGTAAGCTATATAGCTAGATATCCAATTTGAGGGGGTTACTTTGGAAACTGGCAAACCTGATCTGGATTCGGAGAAGGAAATTAATAATTGATCTGACTTCCTGAATTCCTTAGTCCGGAGCAAATAAAAACGTAATTGTCTATGAACATCCAACTGATGAAACTTGTATTCCTGCGTTGGAATGATTTGGAAGAACACTGGAAGTTCTATGGATTGGTTCAAAGTGCTATGGGAACAGACCTTGGGGACAAAGGATGGATTAGTACGAAGAGATACTCTGTCTTTGTGAAAAGCCAGATAAGGGGGTTTTACAGACAGTGCTTGTAACTCTGACACCCTTCTGGCAGATGTGATAGCCACCAGAAATAAAGTCTTCCAAGACAGGAATTTCAAAGATGATGAATGAGAAGGCTTAAAGGTTGGAGACGTCAATTTGGAAAGCACAAATTTCCAATCCCATGAAGCAACGGGTTCTTGAAATGGGGGTCTTAAAGTGGCATCTTTAAGGAAGGTTTTGCACAGCCTATGTGACATCAGATTAGAATCTTACATGCCTAGATGAAAATTAGAAATCACTGCCAATTGAACATGGATAGTGGCAGCCGCAGATCCCTAGTGGAAAAGCTCAGACAGAATTTCCAAAACCACCAGAATGAAGGCGGTATAAGGGTCAACATTCTTTTTCTCAGCCTAGATAATCTCCTCCATTTACTGGAATATAGTCTCTTAGTGCAGGGTTTATGAGAGGACGTTAGGAGTCACAGAGGGTGAGAAGTCGTGAAGCCTGACTAGGGAAGGAACTGGAGCAGCCAAGCTGTCAAATTGAGGGTGTGTAACGTGGGATGAAGCGAGCCTGACATGTGTGTCAAGAGATCTGGCACTGGGTCCAGAATCCAAGGATCGTCTAGAAGAGGAGGCCTGAGAAAGGGGAACCAAACTTGACGAGACCAGTAAGGAGCAATGAGGATCAATTTGCTTCCCAGCTGTTTCACTTTCTGAATCACCTTGGGTATGAGAGGAAAAGGAGGAAAAGCATAAAGGAGACCCAGGGGCCAATCTTTAACAAGTGCGTCTCTCGGTGACTCCCCTGCAGAAGGGATGAGGGAGAAATATTTTCTGCATTTGGCATTGATCGGACTGGCAAAGAGATTGCAGCAAGGCTGTCCCCATCTGCAGAAAATCTGCTCCGCTATTTCCTGTTTCAGACACCACTCATGAGGCATCAAGATTGCCCGGCTGAGCTTGTCTGCTATCACGTTGGCTGCCCTGGAATGTGCGTAGCCACCAGAAAACGCTGGAAAGATATCGCCCATCTCCAAACCCGAATGGCCTCTCGGCAAAGTGGGTATGATCTGGTTCCACCTTGTTTGTTGATATAACATACTACCGACATGTTGTCTGATTGTTGAAGTTAAAAACCACGAAGGAAGCTTACTGCAGATATGATAAAATAATCCAATGAACAAGCGGTAGCTGTAAAACGATAATGTTAGCACTTTTATTAACCAAGAACTTTCGGAGGGTATAATAACCCACCTTCTTCAGACAAAACAGTTAAAAACAAGGAGGGGGAAGATTAAATACTTGTAATCCCTCCCTAATTAAAACACTTTTAATTAGTGATCCACCTTCATTTAAAGGGCTCTTTGTGCTTTTTCAAGTGAATTACACAAGAAAACATTTTTTATATGTATGAAAACACGCTGTTTCCTAAAGACACCATTATTTAAAAACAACTTCCTTAAAATCTAATTTATGTCAATGCATACAAATTGTATAAGCAGTTTTGATGGTTAATTAAATAATATACAGTAATAACCGCATTAAAAAACAAGCAAAAAAGGGAAAAAACATTTCCACTTAAATTAGGTAATATTAACCTACATATTTACATTAATGAAACAAAATTCTGATAGCCAACGAAGCAAAAATTCCCCCCCACCCCCCAACAAGTGCGACTCACCCACGTAAGGGCTACCTATAGCTTAACCAAAAAACCATCTATCTAAAAAAGAAGTAGCGCCATGCTAAAAAATAATAAAAAATTGGCCTGAAAACCCTAAAATATACAAAGGACCAAGGAATAAAGTAGGTTGAACCTTGAAGACTGTGGACTATTCTAAACAAGATAGTGTGGTCGGTGTTAGGATGGAAACCTGTATTATCTCCTCATAGCTAACATTTTAAGGATGCAGGACAAAGCAATGGCATAATTTAGTCCAGGATATATATACGCTGCCGTTCTCACCTGCCAGAACAATTCTTCCTTTTCTAAGTTAACCTGCCAAGGGCCACTGTTTGGGTCAGTTGCCACTTGTTTTACCACAGCAAAGTGAAAAGCATGACTAGGATAGTCTATAACATGGCGGGCTAGTGCGTTCTTTAAATCTACCTTTGAGATTGCATAAAGGTGTTCATATATGCGTTTCTTAAGTGCCCTTTCGGTCTTTCCTATATAGAAAGCCGAACATAGATTACATAGGGCGACGTAAACGACTGCCTTAGACCCACAATTGAAGTTACCCATGACCTTGTATGTATTCTTGTTAATATTAAGTTGTGTCCCTTCTTGGATGTGTTTACACTGACGGCATGTCCCACATTGGGTCATGCCCTTACACCTATTAAAAAATGTTCTTTTATTATTCCTCTCCAAGAGGGATTTCAGCGAGAATCCTTTTCTAAAGGTGAATCCTGGAACTGAGCCTAGCAGGTCTATTAACTGTTTGTCCTCTTTAATAATTGACCAATTCTTCTGTAGGATATCCCTGATGTAATGATGGTCTACTGAGAACGTACACAAGAACTTTATTCCCAAATCTGCCCTAACACTATTCATCGTTTCAATTTCCTTGTTATCTTGGTTTGTATGAGTATCAGAGTACCCTGAGTTTAAAATAGGCCTAAAATGTCCCACCACCCTTTTACTCTCTACTTCTTTTTTAATTTCAATAAGAAGGACTTGAGGATAACCTCTGTTTACAAACATGTTGCTTAATTTATCGCACTCCTTGTAGAAATCTACATCCCTGGTGGTCATACGTGCCGCCCTTACCATCTGCCCTTTCACCACTGCTTTCTTTTGATGGTAAGGGTGGCAGCTGCTGAAATGTAGGAACCCGTTCGAATAGGTGGGTTTACGATAAATCCTACTCATAAACCTGGATTCTTCGTAATCCTTAGTAAGCAGTATGTCTAAATAATTAATTTCATTGACATTCACTTCAAATGTGAAGTCAAGAAAACTTGTGAAAGTCTTCATGGTTTCAATAAAAGCTTTTATTTCATCCACAGAGCCCTTCCACAGAAAAAACATGTCGTCCTGGTATCTAGTATACCAGGCGACATGTTTTTTATAAACTTCGTTGGTGAATAGAAAAGTATTTTCCCATTGTGCAATAACACAATTTGCGAATGCTCCTCCACACGGGGAGCCCATGGCCACCCCTGTAGTTTGTTTGTAGATGAGCCCATTGAAATTAAAAAAACTATATTTCAAAATCAGCTCCAATAATGTTTCAGTGATGTAAATTATATTCTGGGGTACTTTTTTGTTTTCCATAAATAACCTTAACCATTCTACACCCAAATGATCTGGAATCACAGTATATAAATCTTTTATATCCACTGTCAAGAAGACAAAATTTGGGTCAAAGGCTATTTTGTTAATATTCTCCAGAAAATGCCACGAGTCCCTACAGATTTGCTTCTCTGTTTTAATGAGTGGTTTGAGAATTGTATCCACGTATTTAGCACACCCCACCAAAATAGACCCCCTGCTGTCAACAATTGGTCTAAATGGGGGTTTAATGATGGACTTATGGATTTTTGGGACTCCGAAAAACTTCGGTATTTTTGGTGCTAACATACACAAATAAGAGTGTATATCCTGGTCAATAAATTCCTCCAAGAATAAGTCCTCAATTACATTTCTTATGTAACTGTGAGCTTTATTTACTTCATTCAGACTGATTATCTCATACGGACCATTATTTAAGTGAATGGATAATTCATTTACGTAATCGTTGTTGTTCATAAAAATAAGTCCATTACCCTTATCGGGTTTCATGACCCGTATGTTACAATCCTGGATTAAAGTTAAAAAATCCCGCTGTTCACTGGAAATATTAAGTATGTTCTTCTTTTTACTACCCTTATTTTCCTTATTTTCCGCTAGGTGTCTTAGATCCAGCTCACATGCTTTTTCGAATGATTTCAGGTTATTAACTAAAGGTGGATTAAATAAGCTAGCTATTCTAAAGGGGTTAGTCAAAGAAGAGCCTTTGCCCAAAACAGTTTTTAAATTCAATTTACGAACAAACAGTTTGAGGTCTATGATGGTTTTAACTAAGCTCTACCCCTGGAGGTTAAATCCAATTTGTAATGAGTAATAAATGTGTGAGGGGTAGCCGAAGTTGCTGCTGCACAGCTATTATCATTTGGGACCCTGGCTTGAAAAGGCTGCAG
Organism: Protopterus annectens; assembly: GCF_019279795.1. Classification (NCBI taxonomy): domain Eukaryota; kingdom Metazoa; phylum Chordata; order Ceratodontiformes; family Protopteridae; genus Protopterus; species Protopterus annectens. The sequence continues at coordinate 175,181,284 of NC_056743.1, read as the reverse complement.
AGGTAGATTAAGATCTTGTAGAATGAGCCTTGATTTTGAAAGGTAAAGGCCTACCCTCAGAGTTGTAAATGTAAGCTATATAGCTAGATATCCAATTTGAGGGGGTTACTTTGGAAACTGGCAAACCTGATCTGGATTCGGAGAAGGAAATTAATAATTGATCTGACTTCCTGAATTCCTTAGTCCGGAGCAAATAAAAACGTAATTGTCTATGAACATCCAACTGATGAAACTTGTATTCCGCTGCGTTGGAATGATTTGGAAGAACACTGGAAGTTCTATGGATTGGTTCAAAGTGCTATGGGAACAGACCTTGGGGACAAAGGATGGATTAGTATGAAGAGATACTCTGTCTTTGTGAAAAGCCAGATAAGGGGGTTTTACAGACAGTGCTTGTAACTCTGACACCCTTCTGGCAGATGTGATAGCCACCAGAAATAAAGTCTTCCAAGACAGGAATTTCAAAGATGATGAATGAGAAGGCTTAAAGGTTGGAGACGTCAATTTGGAAAGCACAAATTTCCAATCCCATGAAGCAACGGGTTCTTGAAATGGGGGTCTTAAAGTGGCATCTTTAAGGAAGGTTTTGCACAGCCTATGTGACATCAGATTAGAATCTTACATGCCTAGATGAAAATTAGAAATCACTGCCAATTGAACATGGATAGTGGCAGCCGCAGATCCCTAGTGGAAAAGCTCAGACAGAAATTCCAAAACCACCAGAATGAAGGCGGTATAAGGGTCAACATTCTTTTTCTCAGCCTAGATAATCTCCTCCATTTACTGGAATATAGTCTCTTAGTGCAGGGTTTATGAGAGGACGTTAGGAGTCACAGAGGGTGAGAAGTCGTGAAGCCTGACTAGGGAAGGAACTGGAGCAGCCAAGCTGTCAAATTGAGGGTGTGTAACGTGGGATGAAGCGAGCCTGACATGTGTGTCAAGAGATCTGGCACTGGGTCCAGAATCCAAGGATCGTCTAGAAGAGGAGGCCTGAGAAAGGGGAACCAAACTTGACGAGACCAGTAAGGAGCAATGAGGATCAGTTTGCTTCCCAGCTGTTTCACTTTCTGAATCACCTTGGGTATGAGAGGAAAAGCATAAAGGAGACCCAGGGGCCAATCTTTAACAAGTGCGTCTCTCGGTGACTCCCCTGGAGAAGGGATGAGGGAGAAATATTTGCTGCATTTGGCATTGATCGGACTGGCAAAGAGATTGCAGCAAGGCTGTCCCCATCTGCAGAAAATCTGCTCCGCTATTTCCTGTTTCAGACACCACTCATGAGGCATCAAGATTGCCCGGCTGAGCTTGTCTGCTATCACGTTGGCTGCCCTGGAATGTGCGTAGCCACCAGAAAATGCTGGAAAGATATCGCCCATCTCCAAACCCGAATGGCCTCTCGGCAAAGTGGGTATGATCTGGTTCCACCTTGTTTGTTGATATAACATACTACCGACATGTTGTCTGATTGTATCTCAATCGTCCCAAGAGGCAGAAGGTCATGAAGTGCTTGCAACGCCAGGAGCACCACCCTCATCTCTAGAACGTTGATATGCAGGTGAGCCTCGTGATCTTGCCATGTGCCTTGGACAGTCCTGCCTAGACAATGCCGCCCCCACCCTATATGTGAGGCATCCGTGGTCACAGTGGCAATGGGATGGTGAGGGACAAATGAAGTGCCTGTGGTTAACTGGTTGGGTTGAGTCCACCAAATGAGGTTCTTTTTGCAAGAGTCTGTCAGCAATATGGGATGAGATAATGGTAGGTGTTGAAAGGGCCACTGGGGATGACAGCAGCCACTGAAGAACCCTCATGTGTAGTCTGGCTAGTGGCACTAGTAGCATGGCGGAAGCCATGGTCCGTAAATGCTTCAGAATAGTCTTGGCCTTGAGTTTTCGCAGGGTGAGAAGAAGTTGAATTTGAAGAACCAGATTCTGTGCCCTTTCTACTGGCAGACGAGCCAACATGTCTACTGTGTCTATCTCTGCACCTATAAAATTCACAAATTGAGAGGGCAATAAGGCAGATTTTTACCAACTAACAGAAATCCACAACTGGGCACAAAGTTGAATGGTAGCGTCTCTGGTCTGAAGAAGTAGATGCCTGGTGGGGGCGGTCAGGAGTCAGTCGTCCAGATACGGAAACACCTGGAATCCTCAACGTCTCAGGTGAGCTGTCACTACTGCCATACACTTGGAGAACACCCTGGGGGCTGTGGTGAGACCAAAGGGCAGAGCACGAAACTGGTAAGGACTGGCTCCCAGCCGGAAGCGTAGATGACTCCTCGACGCCCTGTCCATTTTTATATGATAGTAAACGTCTTGGAGGTCTACTGAGCACATCCAAGTGTCTTTCCCTAGTAACGGGAGAATAGACTGCAGTGTCACCATCTGAAACTTGTCTTCCTTTACTGATTCGTTCAATCTGCTGTGGTCCAAGATGGGCCTCCAGTCCCCTGTACGTTTTGGCACTAAAGAACCTGGAGTAAGTTCTGGATCCTATTTGGTCTGCTGGGACAGTCTGGATGACTCTTTGCCAGCAACTTGTTGACCTCCACAGTTGCCTGATCCCTGTGATTGGGTGGAACATCCGGGATCTTCTTAGGAACATAGGGTGAGAGAGAAAAGGGTATGACATAACCTCCAGTAATGATTCTTTGTACCAATTTGTCTTGAGTGATACTTAGCCAGGCTTCTGGATTCAAAGATATGTGACCCCTGACCAGCTCCAGAGAAGCACAGTCAGGCCCCACATCAGGAGCGCTGGTAAGGCTGGCCCCAAAACAAATCGCTGCCTCCCTGGTTTTGCGGTCCACCCCTGCCTCTAGGGCGACGTCTACTATTTCCTCCTCCTCCTCTGCCTCTGAAGGAGGAGTCACCCTGTGCATCTGGGAAAAACCTCTGGGACTTCTTGAACCACATTTTACCACCTCTCTGACCCTTAGGGTATGTTCTAGAGGGGACAGCAAAACATACTCCCACGGCAGAGTGTGTTTTTCCTTCTTGCTCACACCGGGTGAATGTGTCCTTTACCTTGGGTCCAAACAATGAAGAACTGTCAAAGGGGCGTTGGTAAAGGTAGACTTGAATGGTTCTGCAAAATTACACAAATGCATCCAGGAATGATGTCTTTGGGGAAATTCCTGAACCCGCTGCTCTACTCGCTCCATCGGCTGCATACGAAATGAGCCTCATGGACGAGTTGACAATAGAGTTCAAGGTGGACAACTGGGCAGACACCTTGTCAGTGGCTCCCTCATTACATGTACCTTATAGAGAATCTCCTAACTCCTTAAGGAGATTTATCTGAAGCCTCGTGAAGTGTGTAAGGTAGTTCAGCAATCTAAGAGTAAATGCCACTGATGAAAAGATATGCTTCCCGTATCTGTCAATCGTTTGAGACTCCTTATTCGGCAGATGATCAGAAGAAGTTGTTTCAGCTAAGCTCCTTCTTAGTGGCTGCTGCCACCACCATGGCATCTACGGGAACACCTTTAGACAAAATTTATTTTTCCTTGGGCACAGAAAGAAACATATTTGGTCTCCTGGGGACTGGCTCCATGGAATCAGGAGTATCCCACACCTCCCAACTAAGTAGCTCCATCAGTTCGTCGAAAGGTAGAGACACCCAAGAGGCTGAAGTGTGAGACCCGAAAGCCTTCAGGTACACAGACTCCTCATCAGAAGGGGTGACAGTGGGCCAGCCGCATGTCTGCTTAAGGATTTCCAGGATGTCTACGAAGGAGACATCAGAGGGCGACTTGGGGGACCCTTCTGACTCTTTGAGGTCAGTGTCTGAGTTAAGAGACTCATCCTGGGAGTCTACATACTTCCTCTTGCATGTTCTCTTCCGTGGGGGCTCCTCTGAAGGGTATTCCGAGGAGGTCTCAGAAGAGTGAGGGCCAACAGCCGGTGGCTCCTGAGGCTGCGAGGGTCTCTGCTGTCCAGAGAGAGAGAGTAGGAGCTGAGACAGAAGTAGGTGCCCTGGGGGGGGGGAAGAGTGTCGGTACCCCTGGTAGGAGCTGATGATTGGAACGGCACACTCCTCATCATCTCGAATGCCGACCTCTCAGACTCCGAAGACCTCCTCGGCTCCAGAGCCATCGGCTCCGAGATAGATGTAGGGTCCGAACTCACCCTCGCCGACGCACTGAAAGGAAGGCTCAGAACCGAAGAGGTTCGATTCCAGGTGTCCCTGTCATGGCCGACCAGGGAGCTATGGCTCCTAGACACCATGTACGGCACTGAAAGTGTCAGAGCAGAACTCGGCTCCGAAACAACCTCGGGGGAGATGGAACCGAGGGTTCCACCAGTGGTACCAAACACTCCGGCTCCGAAAGACCAGCATGGCTCGGAGGAGAAATCACAGATGGGGGGACAGACTCAAGTAGCCCCGGAACCGACTGGGTCAGAGCCAACAACAATTTAGATAAGACAGATGACTTCAGAAGTCTCAGCACTACCCTCTCCACATCTTCTTCTGATAAACTCCAGGAAGACCTGTAGGACAGAGTAGAATGGGATCTCTGTAGTAGGGGTGACTTTAAAGTAGGGGAGACCGGTAAAGGGTCCATAGACCGGCTCCGCTGAATACTCTCAGTGGTCGGCTCCAAAATAGTTGATGCCGACCCTGTAACCACACTAGTAACACTCTCGATTGGCTCCGAACTCAGTGGGGCCGATGAGATAGTAAGTTTGTCAGGCTTAGTAATTTTAAGAGGCGGCTCCGAGACACCAGCCAGCTCCGGGGAGGGCCTCTTAGAGGATTTAGACTTTTCCTTTTTAGATCCCAGTGATCTAGCAGAGGAGGAAGAGCTAGCCAGATCCTCCTCAAAAGAAGGCTTTAGGAGACCTTTTAGAATGAGCTTATTTTTTCTTTCTTGCAACACCCTAGCACTAAAAGAGTGGCAAAATTAGCAAGTTTCCTGTAAGTGGATGGCCCCAAGAAAGTAAATGCAGTTACTGTGGCCATCCGTTATGGACATCTTCTGTGAGCATTTTATGCATTTTTTAAAGCCAGATGATTTATGGTCTTTGCCTTCCTTAGACATCTCACAGAAGATGAACTCTCGCGCGCACACACACACACACACACACACACACACACACGAAAGAAAGTGGGAGGACTAGGTCCTCTAACTTAAATGGGCCTAGCCCGGGTAGAAAAGAAAGGGAAACTAGATCCTCTAACTAAGACGGACCTAGTAGGTACAGAAACAACTAGAGAGACTTGCACACACAACAGAACGGGAATACAGTTCTAAATTGTGGAAAACACAAAGAACAAGGTCAAAAGAACCTCGTTCTGTCTGCAACACTAATAACAGGAAAAAAAAAACCCAGCAAGCGGAAGCTCCGCAAAAAGTTATTACTTATAGTATTTAACCAAGCACACAGGATACCAAGTACTATAAGGCCAATAGCCAACTGTACTTAAAGAACTGCACATGAAAGGCGCTCTGATAAACACCAACTATTCTAACTGCAAACACTACGCTAACTATAGCTATACAATGGTATATAACACAACAAAATATGAAAATAGAAGATTTATCCAAAATTTTGAACAAAATGTGTAAGACTTAGCCACAGCCAAGAAGAAGCACATCCGGACGCGGCAAACGAGATCTGTGGATTGTACGGGTGCACCATGGGATACCTACCTAACCACGAGCCAACTAGAAGACTTTGAGCTTGTAAACAGGCAGAGTCGGAGCTGAGGATCGGCTCCGATCCCATCAGTAAGAATGAAGGTGAGATAGGACTACAGAACATTACAGAGTTACAAAGTTTTCTCCAGGTAAGAATGACAGAATTATTAGATTTTATCAAGTAATAGTTTTCTCTTAAGATTTGATGCATTTGCTAATAATTTATATACGCAGCTGTTTCAATATTGTAGTTCAGTAGATTAATGTTATTGCAGGTTAAATGATGGTAACAGGTATTTATTGTATTTTGTTCAATAGTCCATCCCTTTTGATGTAATTTCTCTATTTTTATTAGTTGCGCATTATGTGCTGTTCTATAATAGCATAGATAGCATTTTAGATATAAAGTAGTAAACGTTTGTTTTTTATTTATAATTGTGATGCAATTTCTGGTCTACGAAGTGCACTGATATTGCTTTTGCATGCCTTTAATGAGATTTTTTTCAGTAATTGCAAAGTTTATTAGGTGTAACATACTAGCTATTCTGCACTTGATTTTCTGGTTTACAAAATATGCTTTTTCGGTTTATGAAGTGTGCTGATACTGCATTTGAATATTCCTTATGAGAGTTTTCCAGCAACTGCAGAGTTTGTTTACAGGCCCAACAAATGAGCCGATTTGCACATGACTTCTTCCCGTACGAACATCATTCATGCATTTTTATTATTTTTTATTGTTCGTCATTTTTGTGATCTAATCATACCTGTGATATAATTTTCGGTTCACAACGTGAGTCAACACTGTTTTATACATTCTGCAATAATTACTTTTTTTTTAACGATTGCAAGCTTGGGTGCACAAGCACATTCAATGTATTATTTTGTTAAAGATGTTAGTTATTTGAATGATAGTGTAGTACATTTAACCTGAAACAACATTAACTGTTTTGCAGGAGTTGGGTATGTATGTTTTTACATTTGTTTATATTTCAACATGTGTTGTTCTTGACTAATTGTACTGAATGACGGTGTAAGCAATGATTGGTGTAGGGTTCCTTTTAAATGGTGGTTTTAATTTTAACAATTTCAAGTCTGACGAAGCATTCATTAGGAATACGGAAGTGCTTGCTTTGATCTAATAGACGTTTTGAATTTCACATCAATGGCCATGGTGTTTGCCTAAGGAGTTGCTGTTGTTCCTTGACTCTATTCATATGTGTCAATTTAGGAAGGGGGAAGGAGGCAGGAAGACTGAACTGGACAACATTATGTTAGGTACATAACTTTTGCATTCAGTGTTGTCTATTTTTATTCGGTTCAACACCTGCGATAGATTCCTAAGCTTTTTCTCTGGGTGGTAACAAGGAAGAACATTCCTGAAGATGATGAAGCCAAAAGAGGAAAGTGATCTAGACTGTACATCCAGTTTTGAATGAGACACAAAAATATGGATTGTGGATCAAGTTGCTACAGCACAAATATCATCAATGGGAAGTCTTTTAGAAAAGGCTGTTGAAGTAGATATTGCTCTAGTGGAATGAGCCCTAGCCTTAGAATGTAGAGCAAATTTTTGTTACAGACAAATGAAATGCAGTCTGACAACCATCTTGAAAGGGCAACTTTGGCAACAGCTTTACCCAATTTTTGCTTTGAAAAGGCAAACAACTGATCAGATTTCCTGAATTGCTTCATTCTATGAAGACAGAACCTGAGCTGATGATGAACATCCACATATTCATATCGGAATATACGACTGAAAAATGCTGGTAAATTTAATGACTTATTAAAGTTTGTCTCACATGTCACCTTATGGAGAAAGAACATGCTAGTTAAACTCTGTCTTTATGAAAGAACAGATGGGGGTGGGGGGGGGGGGGTTACACAAAGTGCCTGTAATCCTGAAATCTGTCTGGCTGATGGAATTGAGAGCAGAAATATTATTTTCCAGGTCACAACATTTAAATCTACTGTGGTACAGACTCAAAGGCAGGTTTAGAGCCTGAAGCATAATAGCAATATGCCATGGGCCTGTGGGGGAACTAGGCCCTTGATAGGAGGTCATAACAGAAAAGTCACAAAAAAAAAAAAAAAAAAAAACAAACTTTAGAAATCTTTATAAAAGCAATAGAAGAATTGTTATGGCCAATGGGAAAGTCTGAGATAGCTGCCAGTTGAACTGCGATGGTGGAATAACTAGAACCCTCGTCAAAAAACTCTTATAATAATTCTAATATGGACAGAACTGGTGACGAAAAAGGGTCCAAGTCTCTGCAAACTGCCCAAATAATCTTTTCCACTTACTGTGGTATACTTTTTTTGCGGCTGGCTTCTGAGAAGCAAATATGATCCTGACAGCCATAGTGGGAAACCTGGTGTTTCTGGCTATGGTGAAAACTGGAGAAACCATATGGTTAATTACATGGATTTCTGGTCCAGGGGAGGCAATCCAGATGGGCGAGTTATGAGATCTGGGTATTGATCCAACATCCAAGGAGAACGCACTGGTATATACCACAGGAAAAGGAATTAGACCAGTCTGGGCCAGAAGGGGGAAATGAGGACTACCCGGCCTTGCACTGCCTGGCTTTCTGTATGAACTTGTCCATTAGAAGTAAGGAAGGAAAATCATAAAGGAGGCCCAGAGGCCAATTGTGGACTGGAATATCCCTCGGTGATTTACCCTGTGGAAGGATCAGGTCAAAGTAACAGCTGCATTTGTGGCTGAGATATGAGGCAAAAAGGTCACACGGTCACTTTGCACTGTTGGACTTGGCACCACTAGAAGTGTCAAAATGACCCTGCTCAATCTGTTCTCTAAAATACTGGATGTTCCCGGGATTTGCGTGCTATTACAAAGATGTGAAGACATCGCCACTGCCAACCTCTCATGGCCTTTCAACACAGCAGATAGGATCGGGTACCCCTCTGTTTACTGATGTACCATACCATCATCCATATGGAAATCACACCCTTGGAGAGGAGATCCTGGAACACGCTCATTTCCAGCATACTCATGTGAAGATTAGCTTCTATGGGTGACCATGCACCTTGAACTATCCTCCCTTCAAAATGCTCTCTCCCACCCTGGAAAGTCCATGGTTACTTCCACTGTCAGAAAGTCCATATGGAATAGGCAACCCTCGGTTACTTAAGAGGATGTAATCCACTAGGCAATGTGACATCTGCAGATCTAAGTGAGCCAAACCTTTGCATGTGAGTGAATCTTCTGAAACCATTGTACTTCTAGGGTCCACCGGAGTCTGCTATCTGGCTAGTGGGACCATCAGAATCATGGATGCCATTAGACCTAAGAAGTGTAAGATCAACCTAGCTGGAGGTGATGGATGATGAAGTACCTGCATGGCTGCTAGACAGAAGAATAAAATTCTGGACTGAGGAAGGCTGGCGATCTTGTAGGCTGGTATTGAGATGGCACCCTATAAATCCTATTTGTTGGGTTAGTGTCAGATGACACTGGAGCACAAAATCTAGGTGGTGTAGTAGCAGATGCTCTGAGACAGCAGTTAAGAGTCAATCATCAAGGTAAGGAAAAACTTGGATCCCTAGCAGTCGCAAGTGCCTTGTCACCACTATCATTATCTTGGTGAACACCCTGGGGGTTGCTGTGAGACTGAAAGACAGAGCTTTGAACTGATGGTGATAGTCTCTCAGATGGAGATGGAGGAATCTCCTGGATAGTAAGCACCCTGGAAATCTATAGAGCACATCCAACCATTCTTCCTCAGTATAAACAGTATGGACTGCATTGTGACGATCCAGAATGTCTGTTTTACAAACTGACTTAGATGAGGGAGACCCAGAATGGGTCTAGGGTCCACAGTCATCTTTGGCACTAAAAAGAACCTCAAGTAGACTCTGGATTCCAAATGGTCTTGGGGGACAAGCTGGATGACTTTTTCTACTAGTTTTGAAAGTTCTACTGTTGTCGATTCCCACTGACTGGATGGAACATCTGGAACTTCTCTCTTTTTTTTTGAGGCAGGAAGGAAAACGGAATCAAATAGCCCCTGGAAGTTATCTTTGGCACCCATGAATCTGTAGTTACAGGCAACTGTGTCAATAACAATCCTTGAACAAATATGGAAAACTGTCACACCATTATAGATATACAGGCATTTACAGACAATAGCCAATGGTGAAAAGCAGTGGGGATGGTCTTCTAGGCATTGTTTAGTAGTAGAAATTAATGTAGCCCTAATAACTTACATACACACGACTACAATGCATTTTCCAGCCCAACAGCAAGAAGCAAGACAATGATGATCAACATAAATGGCAGAGGCGAATACAGGGCATATGATGTAAAATAAGACACATGAACATTCACTTTATCAGCTGATATTAAATATGTCCCTTTGAAGAGGGGCAAGAAATGACAGTTCCGTACTAAGAGCTCATTCCCTAGCAATTCTTCCACCCTCTGCACTTAAAGGCATACTCCAATAAAAGGTCAAAAGTGTGGTCACTCTCATCCCAGTTCTTCCCAAGTATAACATAAATGAGCTGCACCTGAAACAGAAAAAAATCCCCAAGCAAGTCTATAATATTACACTACAAACATTTCACATTCAAAGATCAGCTAGCCAAAGTAGTAGGTGAAGGAGCTGAACCACCATAAGGGGGCTGAGGATAAGTAATATGCACTCACACCAGAGGGCCCTCTTGAAGACTAATCTGTTATATATCACTCTTGGATACTTGCTAATATGCACTTAAGCTCATAGGGAGGTACTAGGCTATCTACCTGAGGGCATTTATAAGCATAGCCAGAGTGTGTCAGCTTTCGCCGCCCCATTGATTAATTAAGTGAGCCTCTGTAGTGAACCCAGGGGTGAATTTTCTGTTACCCATCCACTTGTCAAGGTTTCTCTTGAAGAGTGTTAGTGAGGGGCTCTGCCTAATGTAGTTAGGAATTTTGTTCCAAAGCATGGGGAGTCTCTGTGACAGGAATCTATCCCTCCAGCATGTTCTATTTATTGTTATGGTGAGGTCTAGCTCACTAGTGCGAGTGGCTTGCAGTGACTTGGATTTCTTTAGGTGGAGCATGTCCAATTCTGAGTTGGACATGGCTTTGTAAGTCAGGCAGAGATCACCTCTGAGTAAGCGATATGCCACCGAGTACAGCTGGAGTTTTTCCAGTCAGGCTGCATAGGACATATTTTTGATGCCAGTAATCCTCTTGGTGAGGTACTTTTGTGGTCTTTCCAGCTGTTGGAAGTGTCTTGTGAGGTACATCTCAAATGGGGCATTGTACTCTATGATGGGACTGATGAGTGATGAGGAGAGGGGCACTATAACCTCTTTATTTCTAGATGCGAACCCTTTAGTAATTAGATGGGCTACACAGGAGGAGTTCCTAACTACTTTTGCAATATGATTGTCAAAGGAGAGATTACTATCTACCCTGGTCCCCAGATCTCTTATTACCTCTTCTGTATTAAGGGGGCTGCCACCTATGTGGTAATTCATGGGTGTTTTGTTTTTCCCAAACGGGATGACTATGCATTTTTTTGCATTTAGCTTGAGACCATGACTTTGACACCATGTGTCTGTCTCATTAAGGCCCTTTTGGAGAATGTCCGTGTCAGCCGGAGAGTCAATTATGGCTCCCAGTTTGCAGTCATCGGTGAACTTGGTTAGCCATAGTCCTCCTGTGTTTGCCTGTACTTCTGAGAAGTATATGCCGAACAGTACGGGTCCCAGGACCGAGCCTTGTGGGACACCACTTGTGACTGGTTTAGTGTCGGACCTGGAGCCCACTATTCTTACCGTGTGAGTTCTGTCTGTAAGCCAGTTAGCAACCCATCTCGTGACATAGGGGTTTATTTTCAGGCTGGTGAGTTTTTCTATAATTCCTGAGTGGGGAATGGTGTCAAAAGCCTTGGCGAGGTCAAGGTAGGCTGTGTGAACTACCTTCCCCTCATCTATGGCCTTGGTGACTGTCTCGAAGAAGTCAACCAGGTTTAGTAGGCATGATCTGCCTTTAACAAAGCCAAACTGGATTGGGGTCAAGGGTTTGGAGGTTCCCAATGCCTTTGTTAATGAGTTCCATGATGATGCACTCCATAGCCTTGTAGACCAGTCTAGTCAGGCTTATGGGGCGATAAGTTACCAGGGTCATTTGTGGCCCCTCCTTTGTGGAGCGGAATAACTGTTGCTGTGCACCATTCTATGGGCATGTAGCCTGTGGAGAGGCTGAGGATGAACAGTGTGTTTAGGTGGGGGGTTAGTTCGTTCTGTAGTTCGTGCATGACGCAGCCTGGGACACCATCTGGTCCTATTGACGCTGTGCTTTTGAAAGGGCTGTTTTCACCTGTGCGTCTGTGATTTCCGGGATACTACACTTTTCCGGTATCATTGTGGGCACTTTTGGGGGTGAGAGGGGGGGTGAAGTTTGCACTGAATCTATCTACTAGGATGCTGGCAATATCATTAGGTTGAGTACATTTTGTGCTATTTTGCACTAGCTCAGAGCATATCTGCGAATTGCCACTTAGATTTTTCACATAACTAAAGAAGGCTTTGCGGTTATCTTTCAAATCCTTGACTATTTTTCTTTCGAAGTTAGCCTTGGATGACTTTATGAGGGACCTTAGTTTCTTACTGATACTGATCAGGGAAGCCTTTCCTTCTTGGGATTTGTTTTTCTTCTGAACTAGTTTCCTCCTTCTATTGTATAGCCTGTTTACGGCAGGGGTCCACCAGACTGGTTTCTTTCTCTTAGGGGAGTAAGTCTTGGTTTTGCTAGGGATGGCAAGATCCATGCATCGTTGTAGGTGCTCATAGAGTGCATTTGTAAAGGTTCCTGCATCTTGTACACTGTTATCCTTTAGCATGGGGGCTGTGAAACTTATCACCTCTGTCTTAAGGTGAAGTTTGCCATAGAACAGTTTTTCACTGTGGTTTCCTTGGTTGGGGGTGGTGGTGTGGTATGGACATCCAGAGTAATTAGTTTATGGTCTGATCTAACCAGTGACGAGTTGATCTCTGGTGCAGAACACCTGTCGCCCATGTTGGTGATGACCAGGTCCAATATGTTTTCACCTCTGGTAGGGGAGGTTACCAGCTGATCCAGGGCATTTGAGTTGATAAATTCCAGGAAGCGCTGGACCTGGGAGCTTGTACTTGAGTAGTTTTCCCAGTTAACGGTAGGGTAATTGAAATTGCCCAATATCAGTGTGTTTAGTAGGCCCTTCATGTTTTCCAGTGTCTCCAGAAAGGCGGAGTGGTGGTCCTGGGTCATGGAGGGTGACCTGTAGCAGGCCACGATTTGCACTGCAGCTTTGCCCGATGTTAACTGCACATGGATGATCTCAGAGGTATCATGCTGCACCACTAACCTGAAGGTGTAGGTATCCTTGATGAATATGGATACACCCCCTCCTTTTGTGTTTCAGTCCATGTTCTGTGGCCGAAATGTGTGGTATGAGCCCGGTAGTGCTGGGGTACTCTGTGGAGCCTTGAACCAGGTTTCAGTTACTGCACGTTCTCCATACTGAGGAGTGCTTCGAGCGTGTGTATTTTGAGATTTAAACTCCGGGCACTGAGTAGCATAACCCTCATTTTTTTATTTGTGCTGTTTACGGAGGTGGGTTTGACTTTTGAGCCTTGCCTAAAAAAGGCACTATGGGGGCAGCAAGAGTCTTGGCCAGTACTCAAAAGCCTAGGGGTGACAGGTGCTAGCCATCACTTACGAAGCAACGAGGCTTGTCGAGAATGTCATCCCAGACTGACGGACACTGGATCCCCCTTTGAATGATACCAGAAGCTTAGCCAGTTGTTGAAATTGATCATTTTTTCTTTATACTGCGGTATCATTCTTGGTGAGGGCAGGATGCTACCCAGGGTCAGGGTCATACCCGCCTGGGCTACATGATCAGAGAGCTCTTCCATGACTCTTTTCATGTAGTCCAGGGAGGTACGTCTCAGGTCATTAACACCAACATGAACAATGACAGTCATATTTGTACTTGTTCTGGAGTGATCTGAGTGCTTGTGTTATGTGGCGGATTCTGGCTCCTAACAGGCAGCTAACAGTAACCTTATCCTTGTCCAGCCTAGTGAGTGGGACATTAGTGTGTCTAACTATAGAGTTGCCTATTACTAGTGTGTTAGGTATGTTATTTCGCCTTAAGGGCTGTGATTGTGTGGCACACTAATTTTGTGTTTTATGTGTTGTCTGGTTTGTGAAGGGAGGTGCAGATTTTTTGGGTGTCTGCTTTGGAGGTCTCTGATGCTTTTGCAGGTTTTTACTTAGAGCCTCTGAGTATGATTTTGTGTATTTATGTGTATTTTTTGCCAGTGCTGGTTTAGTATGTCTATGTGAGGCTGGAGGTGTGGTGCAAATGTTAACCTTCTCCTCATGACTGTCTGTTCCAGTCTTGGGTGGAGAGAGCTTAGCCTCCAATTTAGCTATATAATTGCATCTCTCCCATATGTCAATGTTTTGTGGTATCATTTCTGGGGTTTACTCTACCATGAATTACAAATAAATCCAAATAAAACTCACCCCCTCCAATTGTGGCAGCTGGGATGATACCTCAGTTAGAAAATCTAGCTCTCACATTGATACCTATAGAAATGGTGGGCAGATACACATCTAGTCTAAAACCTACTTTTGTCCAGGGTGAAGTGACTAACCTCTTTGTGATGTCTGCAACAACTTCTGACAGAGAGACCTTCATTCATTTTAACATTAGGTATCAGATGGCCTTCCAATAAGTAACGTTATAACTGAAACAAGTTTCTAAGTGATGGGTAGACCCATGCTTGAAAATAAATAACAGATATGCTTTTATCACTTCAGATGATTTAAGAGACAAGCTCTCCTTGATGGCCTTTGGTTAGATATTCCTTCAATCAGAATCTGATTTTTTTTTTCAAAATAATTCCATGTCTAGGGATGTCAGTGTGCTAAAGTCTTAAGGTGACAGCTAAATAAATGTGCTTATCCTAGTAGACCACTAGTTTGTCATATTGCCACCAGATACCATCCTCCTGAAAAATCAAGAAAAGCTAGTTGTGTAAGAACATAGTATAACAAATGTCCTACTGATCACTGTTTCAGTATTCCAAACTGCTGGAACACTGAAACAGTGATCAGTATTCCAAACTGTTGGACTACTTTGTCAAATAACCTGGTAGTCCAGCCTGGGTACCACAGCCAAAACTTTCCATGCACTCATATGTCCCATGAATGACCTAAGACCTTGGATGCAAGAGCATAAATCCTCAGATATTTCCAAGCCAGAAGCTTGAAAATGCCTGCAGGGCAGAACAAACTAATTTAATAACATGGGAGAGGCAGAAAGACAGTGATCCCCCCTTGACCAATGAGGAAAAAGGAAGAAGAATGGGCACTGTGAAACATGGCTTTAAATGATTGCTACTGTTGAAGTGACACCTCGACCCCATGTGCAAAAACTGTAAAAAGCATTTGTGGATGGATGGATGGATCACAGAAAACAGAGGGAATACTGCAAGAGTGATCTGTCGCACATTTAATGTTATGGTAAGTTTTTATACAACTGTACTACGTTCTTCCTTAGATCACTGCTGCAGTACTCCAAATTGCTGTGTGATTTCCAAAGCTTAAGAGGAGTAAAGAGTGACTAGAAGGGATATATGAAAATTGTCCAATAAAAAAAAAAGAAAGAGAGAGAGAGAGGACTGACCTGGCAAAGAAAGCTGTGGATTTAGAAAAGGCATCCACTCTATAATGTTTGGTGAAAGTATGCACAGAAAACTAAGTAGCCATTTCTAAAATTGTTCTAGAATCAACCCACTTGTAAAAGGCTCCAATTAAAGTCACTGCTCTAACAGAATGATCCTTTGCTGTACAGGGTAAGGATTTGTCATGCTGAGTGTAGCAAAAATAAATAAAATGGACAGAAATCCAGTTAGCAATAGTTTGCTTTGAAACTGGGTTTTCTAACTTGGAATTTTGGAAACGGAAACAATTTGTCAAACGTGTGAATATCCTTAGTCTTATCCGTGTAGAATATGGCTAGTCTATGCCTATCAAGAGAAGAGAGAATCTTCTCTCTCTCTATATTGTGGATTTGGGAAGATTTATGGCCTGATTGAGAGATAATTCATTTACTACTACAGGCATGAAGGCGGGACTGGTCCTTAAAGATGCAATGTCCTTGTGAAAAATGAAAGAAGGGAGTGGTTGCCATACAGGCCTGTAGCTCGGAGTCTCATCTGGCAGAAGTGAGGGCCATCAGAAGAGTAGTTTTCCCAAGTACAGAATTTCAGAAAGGAAGCTGCTGCCGATTTAAAAGGAGGGAGAGTGAGTTTTTTCCAGGACACAGTTGAGAATCCAAGCAGGAGGGATAGCTTTCCTGGGAGGATTCAGGGGTAAAACACTGTTTAAGAGCAGTTTTACCTCTACACTAGTAGTAAAGAAGGCATTCCTAGTTGCTCACCTCATAAACAAGGGCACAGCTTCCAGAACAAAAGAGGTTATAACCCCCCTCCCCGTACTCTTCCCTCATCAGTCCAATAACAGAGTACAATGCTCCCTTTCATATGTACCTAAACAGGCACCTGCAGCAACTGGAAAGACCTCAAAGGTTCCTCACAAAGAAAATTCAGGGTATTCAGGATATGTCTTACTTGGGCAGACTGAAATCACTGTCAATATACTTTGTATTGTATAGACTACCCAGAGGCGACCTGTACCTTGCATACAGAGCAACCTCTGATCCATGCCTTATTGGAAATTCTGCACATCTGAAAGTCAATGGTACACGACTCACTTGCTATAGGAATCTTAACCTAGCATGTGACATCAACAGGACTTGTTGGAGAAACAGATACATCTCCCAGAAGTTGCTACACCTCTGGAATAAACTTCCCGTACAGGTTAAACAGAGCCCACCTCCCATGAACCTATGTTGAGAAGAAAAGAAAGTGAGGGAAGCCATACAAGAGCCTTCCTTTTGCAAGAAAGGACATTGCATCTAGGTCCTGGTACAAAAGAATGTAAGTTGTTTGCAGTCGATGGAGGTAAACAGAAATGTAGCACGCCACATTTGTGGACTGTCTAAGGTTATCTCCCTGTTTACATTCATACCGGTTTACATTCATACATGGTGATCTTACCCTGATCTACATAGAAAGACTGCACTGTCTCACAGGACAAAGTTCTAGCAAACTGCTCAGACGGACAAGATCCTGAGTCCATGCCAAAAGAGCAAATCTGCACAGTTTGTAAGATCTGACCCCCCCAACTTGGCTTGTTAATGTACCATGTGATGATGTTTTGTTTGTAAACACTCTTAAGGGACCCAATTTCCAAGAACGGGAGAAAATCTTCAGGGCCTGTATTAGTGCCCTCATCTCCTTCAGATGTGATGTGCTTTGATTTTAGATTTACGAGCTACTGCCCCTGAACTGACAGGTTGCCTGCCCATGCCCACCCACCATGTGTTGTCTGATGCATCTGTGTGCAGATCTTGTTGTGGTGTCAATAACTTCAAGGGAAGACCAAGGCTGAGTTTTACCTGTGATATCTACCAAGGTCGAGCTTTACCTGCGATACTCACCACAGTACTTCCTTCTTGAGGCACGGCACGAGAGGAACCTATCTATCCAGGAGATGAGAAAGTTGGGACCAGGTGGATTTCAGTTACCACTGGATCTTCCTTATATGGAGTCTAGCCAAGGGGATCATGGGGATGGTTACTGCCATAATTCACAGTGCTCTAAAGATCGCCACTGCACTACAAGTCTGAAGAGAAAGAAAAAAGGAAGTAACTGGTTAAAGTTTGCGGTTTGTCTGAAGGAAGGAAAGCCTGCAAAAGTTTAGTGTCTAGTCTGCATCCCAAGAAAACTAAGTCTTGGGGTGGTCTAATTGTTGACTCCTCTTAGGCGGACTGTAATACACAGGCCTTGAATAAGGATCAGGCTAAAGTGAAGATGAGTCAAGAGAATCTGCTGAAATGCTGCATGTATTAATAGGTCATCCAAGTAAGAGTCCAGCACTAAGCTACAACTGCGGTGAGGCACTGAGAAGACTCTGGAAGCTGTAGAGTGTCCAAAAGGTTAAGCAGAAAAATGAAAGTATGACAAGCCAGTAGAAAACCTCAAAAATTTCCTGTAAGCAGGGTAAACAAGAATGTGGAGATAGGCATCCTTTAGGTCCACAGATGCCAGAAAGATATGAGGAAGAATGAATGGAAGCAGAGTTGCAGGGACAGCATGTTGAAAGTTGGGACAAAAAAGAAAGGTGGTGAAGGCGGAGACAGATCCAGAATTGGTCTAGTGTCCTCCTTTTCCTGGGACAAGGAACTGTCTGGAATAGAGCCCTTTTCCCACATACTGTAGAGGAACCAGTTCTACTGTGCCTTGCTTGAGCAAGGTTTGAATGATGGGATAGATCAACTGTAATGAATTTTGTGGAGAAGGAGGGATGTCAATAAATGGAGGCATTCTTTCCAGGTCATTTGGTACCCATTTTGAATGGGTGAAAGAATCTATTTATCTGAAGTAATGAGGAGCCAGTTTTTAGGGCTTATGTGAGACTACTGGACAGGAGGAAGGATGGACAAAGTGGGGTAGGGTAGGGGGTACAGAGGGAAGTCAGGAAGACTTGTATGGGAAAGGGGACCTCTCATATCTAGAGACCTGTCTGGCTTGTCCTGGAATCTTCTCCTATGCATTTTCTTGGCCTTATGAGAAAGCCTCCGTTCTCTGAGCAAAGGAAATGGGTTTTGCACTGTAATTCCTTTGGTATCCTGACACATAAGTAATAAAGATCTGTCTATAGTTCTTCATAGCTTTCCCTTCTTCCTGCAAGTGTTTGAAACGACTGTCAGCATTTGGACC
This sequence comes from Protopterus annectens, assembly GCF_019279795.1. Classification (NCBI taxonomy): domain Eukaryota; kingdom Metazoa; phylum Chordata; order Ceratodontiformes; family Protopteridae; genus Protopterus; species Protopterus annectens. The sequence goes on along the minus strand of NC_056743.1, from coordinate 175,162,782 downwards.
AAACAAAGGTCGTTGTTTAAAGAAAAGTCTAGGAGTTTTGCCTTAATATACCTGATAAGAGTCTGTGAATGTAACCATGCTTACCTCCTGATCACAGAACCTATGGCAGCTGCCCTGGAGGAAGCTTCTACTACATCTCAGCTGAATTTAATGCTGTGCCTAGCCAGCAAAGATGCCTAAGCCACCACGGATAAAGCATGTCGCTTACTAGCAGGCTCCTCCAGGGAGGACAATGTTTTATTTAAACTGTCCAGAACAGGCAATAAGTACTTAGTCATTAGAGTTTGATAATTCAAAACTCTAAAGGCCAGAATGGAAGATGCATGATTCTTTTTCCCCAATCAATCCACTGCCTTGCTGTCTTTATCAGAAGGAAGAGTACTGGCAGCTAGTAGTAACTTAGAGGGCTTGACTGTAGAAATGGAAAACACAGAAGGGTCTGCCACAGGGTGTTTGTAATGAAATCTCAAGTCCACGGGTACCTTGTAAAACTTGTCAGGCCTCTTAGGAGCAGGTGGCTGGGAATCTGGTGCACTGTAAGTGGATTCAAAGGCACCAAGAATAGCCCCAAGAACTGGAGGTACAGGAGCAGGACTGCTTACTTCCAAGACTTTACAGTATCTCTGCTGATCACAAAACAAAAAGGCGTTGTAAAAGAACACACCAAACTTTATTGTATAGAAAACAGTAAGAGCTTTAGTCCCAAAGACTTTTTCAAACTGACAAACTTTTCGTTACTCCAGCCTTTTAAAACATGAAACAATCACATGACATTTCAAAATTCACATGATCATCAGCAACACTGTTTTAACTTTTTCCTTTTCAAAAAAGCAAGAAAATCCTCTCTCTTATTGAGCCTAGGTGAATGGCAGGCATTCAGCTTCACCTGCCATAAATATTCTTGCCATCCTAATTCATCCTCAGCATTAAAAAGCTTGTCATATCCTTTCACTTCATCTAGTACCAAACATTTAAAACTAACCTTATATTTCACCCTCTTATGTTTAGCTAAAGCATTCCTATCATCACCAATAGCAACAGCATGCTTACGTTCATAAATACGCTTATAAAGCTCTCTTGAAGTTTGACCAATGTAAAATGCAGAACATGACATACATTTAACTAGATACACCACAAACCTAGATCTACAAGTACAGTAACCCTTAATACTAATATCAATATTATTAATATTGATAGTATCCAAACCCACATGCAAATAGTCACAAAGATTGCAATTTTGACATTTAAACATACCCACCTTATTACTATTTCCCATCTTAGATATTCTTAATTTAGCTTGAAAAAAATTGTAAAGCTCTTCCCTCTTTTTTGAGCAAAAAGTGGGGTTTCTCCAAGTATTTCTTTTAATTCTGGGTTACTATCAAAAATCTTCCAGTTGTTACATACAATGTTTTTGATGGCCACAAACAACATCCACACTATTACTTATGAGCATAGAAGTTCTAAAATCCCTTGAACCAGATTTGGTCCTAGTTCTAGGGCCATCTTTTCTCAGATTTTGAACTTCTATAAAAGCTTCTTTTAGTAACTTCTCAGGATATCTCCTACTAGAAAAAAATATCACATATATTCTTACTTTCTTGTAAATCTTCATCTTTCCTAGTAAGATTATGGGCCAGCAACAATTGGCAAAAGACAAAGCCCATGCAAAGTACGGTCTGGTGCAGGGTCCAATCAACGAATCATTCAAACAAAAGGCCATCACACAAAAAAAACAGCTCATGGGCACAATTTTATTAGTGAGCCCATATACTGATATACCCAAACGGTAAAATCAAGAAATAAGCATACCGGTTTTGGCCAATGGCCTTTCTCAGTGCAGCAAATCATTCATAATGAATCTAACTGGTTGATCCCTTCTAGAATTCTTACCTTTACATTGTAATAACACAGACCTTGGGACTTTGGGCACTCCTAACTTTCCAACCAATGTAACCCCTATTGGTAAATCTATGCACCATATCTTGTGCTTGATGTTCATATTCCCGTGAAAACGAACAAATTCTTTTCAGTCTCATAAACTGAGACTTAGGGATGTTTTAAAAAATGTGTCCTGGGTGGCAGCTACTGGCATGTAGCATGGTGTTAAACTGAGAATGTTTACGAAAAATAGAAGTAGACAGGGAACCATGTTCCAACACAGTAATTTGTACATCCAAAAAGGTCATAACCTTAGGATGGTAATTCATGGTAAAGTGAATCCCCCATTTATTTTCATTCAAATATTGTAAAAATTCCTTTAAATATTCCACATCTGAGCACCACACTAGCCAACAGTCATCTAGATATCTATGCCATATGTCCATCGACTCCAAAAATATATTGTGACTGTTGTCATATATAAGCAGGTCCTCGATGTAACCCATGAAAAGGTCTGCACAAATTGGGGCAAAAGAAGCCCCCATAGCAGTCCCCTTAAGTTGTAAATAACATTGATTGTCAAAATACAGAACATTTTTATTCAAAACTTGCTCTGTGAGACATAATAAAAAGGTATTAAATCCAGGGTTATAAATAGAGGCCCTCGTAAGCCAATATTCAAGGTCCTGTAAACCCGCCCAGTGTGGAACATTGGTGTACAAGGCAGAAACATCCATAGTAACCATAAGCCATCTTTCTTCCAACTGCATTTCTTGTCTTCTCCCTGTGGGGCTGAACCCGCTCCGTTCACTACGCTCACTCCACTTCCCCTCCCTGCCTGTCATATTTTTTATCATACTGCACTCAACCACCATCATGTCCATCACAACTATTACTTTGATCTTGATTCTCTCACTTACACTCTCTCTCTCCTAACAATAATCACAACTTTCCAGACACCCAACATACCTCCTGCACCTACCTGTACAACCAGCACACATAACCCACAATTATCAAGTTACTCAGACATCCACCCTAGCTTATTCACAGCGAATACCTCTGTACTATACAAAGTGAAAATTCTACCTCTCCAAAGACACTCCCTTTATCATACCACCAGCAGCAACTACACCATTTTTAGGAAAAAACTGAGAAGTATAAGCTACACAATTTGCCAAAGCACTATTTCCCAGTGTGGTAATGTGCAACCCAACCCAGGCCCAGCACCACTCAGCTCCAGCAAACCTAGCAAATCTCTTATGCTATCAACCATATATCTCCAAAGCCTTAGGAACAAGATATCTGAACTCCATGCCTGGATTTCTAAGTACAACCCAGATATTATAGCAGCTACTGAAACCTGGTTGAAATCATATATAAAAGACACTGAATTTCTCCACCCAAGCTACTCATGCCTGAGAGTCGATCAACCCAACAAGAGAGGAGGAGGAGGAGTAGCAATACTTTTCTCTATCAATTACACATTAATCCCCTACTCAAAACCAACACCCAACTTCTCCCCAGCTGAAGTACTAATCTCTATATTAAAACTTGACCATAAAAATTGCTCTTTACATTCCCTCAGGAAACAACATACCAATATTAGAAAACATACTTGCCTGGACTTCCCAAAATATAGATAATGAAACCATCATTCTAGGTGATTTAAATATCGACTGGCTAGATATAGGCCACAACAACCCCTCAAAAAACATAAATCTTTACAGCTTCTCCCAGCTAATTGAAGACATCAATAGACCTCACAAAGATTACAACTGGGACTCCACAATAGACTGGATATTAGTGTCTCACCCTTTCAATGTCATCAGTGCAGGCATACTACCTAATACCATTAGTGACCACCACCCAGCATATACCATACGCAAAACTACTCCAACCACAGGCCAACACCAATACAAATCTACCAGAAATTTTACTAAGTTCCAATCATCCATACTTAATGAAACCTTAGCTGTTGAATTCTTTAACTCAACATTTCTAGACATCCTAAATAGGCAAGCACCCACCCGCCAAAAACGAATAGAACATAACCATGCATGCTGGCTCTCAAAATCCACCAAAGAAGTAATGTCCACAAGGGATAACATCTGGAAATCATGGCAGAAAAACAAAGACCCCTCAGCTCTACTACATTACAAGCAACTCTGTAACCAGGCAAAATGTCTAATAACCACTGATAAAAAAAGACCACTACTTCCACCTACAAAGCCAACATAAAAATAATCCCCAGAAATTCTGATCCTCCATCAGCCAACTATTACACCCAGGCTCTCAAAGCAACCCATCCCCTGACCCACAACCCCCCCCCCCACTGAACTTGCAACCCTCTTCAATTCCTACTTCATTGACAACATAGCTAACCTAACCACCACCTTTCCTAAAGCTAGCACTACCACCACCAAGGCAGCTGATGACCAAATCATCTCAGAAAACAAGTCTACCCTTAACCCTAACCTAAAATTCTCCCCCATACCCACCAGCACAATAACAAACTTTTACTTAAGCTAAAACCCTGTACTCTGGCCCCTCAATCTACCCCCACACTTCCTGCAGCTAGCAGCAAACTCTACAGCTTATCCCATCAGCATACTCATTAACAGATCAGTTAAAGAATCCCTTGTCCCAGACATCTGGAAAAAAACATTAATTCTCCCCTTACACAAAGGTGGCACCAACACAGACACCACAAACTTTCGACCTATAGCAATTCTCTCGCCGCTCTCTAAAATACTGGAAGAATGCATCCATGCCCAACTCCTCAACCACCTGCATGAAAATTAAATTTCATCACTCACTCAGCATGGTTTCAGACCAGGACACAGCACCACTACCACCCTCCTATCCTTCCCTGATACAGTTAACCGGGCACGGGATTCTGGTAAAATAATTGCTTCACTTTTCCTTGACCTCTCCAAAGCTTTTGATACCATTTCCCACACTATCCTACTCTCTCTAAACTATCCACCCTCCACATTTCTCCCCCTACCCTATAATGGTTCAACAGCTATCTCTCCAAAAGGCAGCAATCCACCAAATGGCAACAGTCTTACTCTCCCTTCCTCAATACTTCCACAGGGGTACCCCCCAAGGCTCCATATACTTGGTCCTCTCTTATTTAGCATCTTTATTAACAACTTTCACACCACTCTTCCCACAATGCTCAGTAATCCAGTATGCTGATGACTCTACAATAATATGCACTGAACTCCAGCAAATTACCCAGAATGCCATCACATCTACTGAATCTTGGATGCTTAACAATCATCTTGCCCTAAATTCAAAAAATAAAACTAAACTAGTAATTTTTACTCCTAGGAAAACAACTCCATTTGATATAAAAACTCTTCACTATACAAGCCCAAGACAATACCACTACAGAAGTTGTCCCTCACACTAAATTACTAGGCATTATTATAGATGAAAACCTTAACTTTGACCTACACATAAACGATAACATCAAAAAAACACACCAAAAGCTTGGTATGCTCTACAGGCACCAACACTTTCTTAGCCTCTCTACTAGACAAACCCTTGCAACTACCTTTTTATTACCCTCTCTCCTTTATGATGGCCCTCTCCTCACTAATATCCAAAATTCTACAAAATCCAAACTTGCTGTGTGTTACAACAGAATAGCAAAATTTGCCACCAAGGCCAAATTCTCATCCCACCACTGTAAGTCACTGAAACAATTAGGGTGGCTGGAACTCCCCTACCATCTCTCATTCACCCAACTAACTACTGTGTACAAAATAATCTGCAGAGCCAAAGACTGTCCTGCTCTCTCAACTCTACTTGCCAAATACCATTCCAGCAGGCATCTAAGATCTGAAAATCATCTACATCTAAAAGTAGATAAGCCCACCTTACCTGCTGGTCAATTCCTCTATTCCTTCACCATCGCCAAACTATGGAACTGACTTCCACCTTCTATAAGAAACACAGGCAGCACCACCACCTTCAAACAAATACTGAAAAATCATCTCAACTCTTCCTGGCTATGTTCCTGCACAATAACCTAACCTCTTCACTCTCCTTATATGATTACTAAACTACTATGTCTTTTGTTACTAGTGACTGATGATACTTTCTCCATATTTATTTTTATCTTCACTTGTTGATACTGGTACAATAATACTGATTAATATAGCTCTGTTTATACCACTCTGAATTCACTGAATTCTGCTTTAATGTATATTTTTTGTATATGTTACTGTAATCAAACAAACTAGATTCCTGCTTTTATGTATATATTCTGTATATGTTACTATATTTACTATCTGTAACACTGTTTCTGCTTCTGCACTAATTAATGTTTATATTTTTTCTGTAACTCGTTGGAGATTTTCTCCCCGGGCCGCCACTAAAAATGGGCTCTTTTAGGCCCAGTGGACTTTCCCAGTAAACAAATTCAATAAATAAATAAATAAATAATATTCAGAAATTGCATAGTATCCTGATTCCTAGATCGAGCATACACCAAAAGGGGCCTAAGATATCTTGTAAGAAAAGCAGACAGTGGCTCAGTTAAAGACCCCCTCCCTGAAACAATAGGTCTTCCTGGAGGTTCCCTCAAATTCTTATGTATTTTGGGTAACATATAAAAGATCTGCCTAATGGGATTAGTCATTGTAAGATGAAACTTAACCTCTTTAGTTATAATACCCTCATCCAAAGCTAGGGAAAGAAAATTATCAATTTCTTTTTTGAACATGGGTGTGGGATCCACAAAGATTTTTTGATAAAATTGGTGGTCAGACAACTGACCCACAGCTTCATTATAGTACTTGTCCCAATCACATATAACTATGGCTCCACCTTTGTCAGCCTGGTTAATGACAATTTTCTTTTCCCTACTTAGCCTGCCTTTGGGCTTGAGCATGATTATCCCTGACTCTACCTTGTAAAGAGTTGAAGGAAAAATGTAAATCCTTCAACACCAAATTTTGGAAAAGGGCTACATTTTTATTCATTGGTGGAACAAAAGAGGATGTTCTAAACTTAAAAGCATCAGAACCATATTGCGTTACAGATGTAACACCAAAATGTATCTTTAAATTTAATTTTCTACAAAAGGCAACAACGTCCTGGGCAAAGAGATGTTCAGATACCTTTTAGTTAGGAATAAATCCAACCCCTTTATTCAATAACTCAGATTCAGTATCAGTAAGTGTATGTGATGAAATATTGTGAACAGTCAAACATTCATTTATTTGTTGAACATCACTTGCAACAACATTTCCAAATTTGTACCTACCCCGGTCAATGTTTCCTCCCACCCCATCTAACTGTTCTAAAGGGACCTCCACACTGCCTTTCTTACTGGGCCAAAATAACATCTTCATTATCCGTATTAGAGGACAACTCATCTGCTGAAGTATCCAAAGGTACTGTCGATCTTTTAAGGATCAACCTTTTTCTCTTCCTCTTTGTATGTGTAGAAGGAGGGGAAGTTTTCTTAGCAAACTGAACTGACTTCCCATGTTCAAAGGGTTTACCCAAAGAATAATCCTTCAGAACCTGCTGATATTTTTCAGCCATTCTCTGTTTCAACTCTTTTTCATTAGATAACAAGTTAACAGATAGTGCTGACAATAATTCAGCATATTCTGTCCCATCCTTAAATGGTTTAGCCTTCTCACAGAGTTGAAAAATATCTTCAGTCAACCTTTGGATCCTACGTTCATAAAATTCTATCAAAATACGGACAAACCCCATAGTGGCAGACTGTTGGGCCTCTTGCCATTGTTCCAATAGCAAATCATCCAGGCCTTTAACAAATGGCTGTATTTTTATCCTAAAGCCCTCTAGGTGTTATGTTTTTATTAAGACAGGCTTTAAATAACCTAATATGCCAAATGTGTAGCCTTAATTCAGTCAAACCCCCTGTCAATTTAAAAAAAGATATCCTTGCATCCAGTGGAACCACCTGCCTCACTATCTGGGGCCTCATGTGATATATCTGGCTGTTCACACATCTTTAAATCACATTTGTCAGCAGATAAAGTTTCCAAGATTTTTATCAAATCCATCCTGCTGAATTTATTCTCAAAAGACTAATGTTAATCTAAATATCTCCAAGGCACTAAAAAAATGGGCCACAATATTCTCCCCACACTGTTAGCAAAGCAGATACATATATCGGATACAAATCAATATAGGAACTTACATCAAAACTATGTTTTCCTTTGGCACAAAACAAGATCCAACAAATAACATTAGAAACACCTATACTGCTCTCCTAACAAGTAAAAGAAGACACCGTTAAATGAAGAGATTTAAAAGTTGGATAATCCAACATAAACCGTGTAAATCTCACCATCAACCACCTTAAAAATCAACCCAACAAGTTGGATTTATATTCAGTATTGGTCAACTGGGTTAACGTGTGGGATGGTATCTAATTTATAGTAACCTACAATATAAACACTGTTAAATGAACAAAATTTGGACTTAAAACACATTAGTCCAAATACTATCCCTACATTCAAAAACTGGCCCTAATAAGACCGGCCTAAACTCCCATATTCATCAAACAAAGCTACTGGTTAATAAGACATCATATAGCTTGACCTAAAACATTGTCAAAAAAAACAATAATATGTTGATACAGCAAAAAAATATAACATATTAATACATAGAGATATAAAACAGACACCACAACTAGCACGCTAATAACTCGCGGTTAATTAAAATACATACAGTATTCAAAAAAATGTCATCGTAAGTTGTTAAATCAACCTACAAGTGTTTATAGAAATTAGGTTACATACAAATAGTCCAACAATAGTTCCAAAAATCCCCTCAATGTCGCAAGCTGTTAATATAACCTACAAATGTTCCTACAGATTGAGTTACATAAGAATAATCAAACAATAGTCCCAACAGTACCTGTGCGATTGAATAAAGGACCCAAAAACACCAAATTAAAGCTCATGTCCATCCACTTAGTTGGTCACAAAAAAATAATTTAACTCGCAACCATATCTCAGTGGAACAAAGTCATTGTAGTTTGATGTAATTCTAAATCTTCGGAGCAAGAACTTCACCCCAAACAAAACAGTAATCCTACTCACATAGCTCAGTCAAGCATAATAAGTTGTCGTGTATAATGATAACCAACCTCCGGCAACAGGATGAAAATCACCAACCTGTATCATAACAAAATGACTTGTCAGGTTCCAAAAATCACCATCCACTCTGCAGGTTCTTATTCCAGTCTCCACCAAACATCATCAACGACAAATAGGTGTCTCCACAATGCAGTAGGATCTAGTTCCGCCGTTCGTATAAAAATGCGCATACACTCCAGCAGGCCATAGTTCCAAATATCAGATGCCCTCTCCAAACTGACAAAAAATTGTCACAACTGAAATCATGTGAAAATCAGCATGAAAACTGCAAAACAGCCCAGATAATGAAATCCAAAAGAGGTCAGGATGCCGTAACAGCAATATGTCCACACAAAACCAAAAAAGGAGCTGTTCTGCCAACAGCGTGGGGAGAACTGAGTCACAAGCAAAAGACAAAGCCCATGCAAAGTACAGCATGATGCACGGTCCAATCAATGAATCATTCAAACAAAAGACCACCAGCACACAAAAAACAGTTCATGGGCACAATTTTACTAGTGAGCCCATATACCCCAAAGGGTAAAATCAAGAAATAACCATACAGGTTTCGGCCAATAGCCTTCCTCAGTGCAGCAAATAATACAAACTCATTTCCTTCCACTCTTGTTATACACTTAATCAGCCCCAATACATACCTCAGCAGGCATTCAACTTAACATGCCATAAATATTCTTGCCATCCTAACTCATCCTCAGCATTAAAAAGTTTGTCATATCTTTTAACTTCATCTAGTACCAAAAATGTAAAACTAACCTTACATTTCCCCTTCTTATAATGTTTAGCTAAAGCATTCCTATCATCACCAATAACAGCATGCTTACGTTCATCAATATGCTTATAAAGCTCTCTTGAAGTTCGACCAATGCAAAATGCAGAATATGACATACATTTAACTAGATACACCACAAACCTAGACCTACATGTATAGTAAGCCTTAATACTAATATCAATATTATTAATATTGATATTATCCAAACCCACATACAAATAGTCACAAAGATTGCAATTGTGACATTTAAACAGCCCCACCTTATTACTATTTCCCATCTTAAACATTCTTAATTTAGCTTGAAAAATTTTTAAAGCTTTTCCATCTTTTTTGAGCAAAAAGTGGGGTATCTCCAAGTATTTCTTTTAACTCTGAGTTATTATCAAAAATCTTCCAGTTGTTACATACAATGTTTTTGATGGCCACAACATCCACACTATTACTTATAAGCACAGAATTTCTAAAAATCCCTTGTATCAGATTTGGTCCCAGTCCTAGGGCCATCTTTTCTCAGATTTTGAACTTCTATAAAGTTTGTACCACCAAACTAATGGACTGGCGATGGGGACATCGATGGACCCTAGTTACACCAATTTATATATAGCTGGTTGGGAGAGAGTTAACATATTTGAGTGTGTTTTTTCTAAAAATATAACATTGTTAAAACAATTTATTGATGATGTGTTCCTAATTTGGAGAGGGGGAGAGGTTCTACTTAATGCATTTTTAAACTATTTAAATGGGGTTAACTCTTTTTTTAATTTACTTGCAGTCATCATAATGAATATATTAATTTTTCAGATGTCACTGTCTTTAAAGAGAAAGGGTGCTTACATACTAAACTTTTCTAGAAATCAATTCAAAACAATGCCTATTTGCACTACACTAACATGCGTCCAAGAAAAAAAAAACTAAAGAAAATATTGTGAGAGGCCACCTGTTGACAGCCCATACTCTTACTAGGAAAGATGAAGATTTTTTACCAGAAAGTAAGAACATATGTGACAGTTTTTATAGTAGGGGATCTCCTGAGAAATTACTAAAAGAAGATTTTATAGAAGTTCAAAATCTGAGAAAAGATGGCCCTAGAACTGGGACCTAATCTGATTCAAGGGATTTTAGAACTTCTATGCTTATAAGTAATGGTGTAGATGATGTGGCTATCAAAACATTTTTTCTAATAATTGGAAGATTTCTGGTAGTAACCCAGAGTTAAAAGAAATAGTTGGAGAAACCTCACTTTTTTGTTCAAAAAACAGGGAAGAAGTTTAAAATTTTTTTCAAGCTAAATTAAGAATGCCTAAGATGGGAAACAGTAATAAGGTGGGGATGTTTAAATGTCACAACTGCAATCTTTGTGACTATTTGTATGTGCATTTGGATGATATCAATATTAATAATAATGAGATTAGTATCATGGGCTACTGTACATGTAGATCTAGGTTTGTGGTGTATCTAGTTAAATGTATGTCATGTTCTGCATTTTACATTGGTTGAACTTCAAGAGAGCTTTATAAGCATATTTATGAACATAAGCTTGCTGTTGCTATTGGTGATGATAGGAATGCTTTAGCTAAACATTACAAGAGGGGGAAATGTAAAGTTAGTTTTAAATTTTTGGTACTAGATAATGTTAAAGGATATGACAAACTTTTTAAGGCTGAGGATGAGTTAGGATGGGAAGAATATTTATGGCATGTGAAGCTGAATGCCTGCCATTCACCTGGGCTCAATAATGAGAGAGGATTTTGTTGCTTTTTGAAAAGGAAAAAGTTAAAAAGTTAGTGTTGCTGATGATCATGTGATTTTTGATATGTCGTGTGATTGTCTCACATTTTAAAAGACTGGAGTAAAGAAAAGTATGTCAGTTTGAAAAAGTCTCATTAGGACGAAAGTGCTTACTGTTTTCTTTACAATAAAGTCTGGTGTGCTTTTACAACGTCCTTTTGTTTTGTGGACTTTGTGGATCTCTGCTGATCAGAAATTTGCATAGATTCTCATCAAATTCAAAAATGCTCCAACATATTAACAGATTCCAAAAAAGAACCTTCTTCAACAGGGGAGTCAGAAGAAAGGGAATCTTCATCATCTGAAGCCTCTTGGCCTGGCCAATGGATCTGGGATGAGCAGGACAAAGTGTTCAGAGTCTGACTCATCCTCTTCAGCCTCAAAGGTGATATCTAAGAGTGTCTTTTGGAGAATGGAAGGAGAGACGTAGTAGGACACCATCCTTTGGCAGGGCTTGCTAAGTGCCATTATGCCCTTAAACATGCCCTGTGAAAAATCCATCCACTCCTTTTCTTTGGATGTCTGAGAAGAAAAGGCATTTTTAGTTTTTTGTTTCTTTGACTAAATGTGGAGTCTCGACCCATGAAGAGCCTCAGCATGAGACAATGCAATTTACTCTAAAAAAAAATATCTGCAGTACACCTTTGGATCTTTTACAAATTAAGGATTCCCCTTCTTACCATCAAATCGGTAACTTCAGTCATTTCAGACATTTGAACCTCTGGCACTATTCCGGTCTCCAGAGGTATGTCAGTAGCAGGAATATGAGTTGATGTTGGGTGTGGTGTGGATTTCGAAGCCTCTATGGGTACAGCTGAGTCTGACTGGGTAGTCATGATATCAGGTGTAGAAAGTACAGTTGTGTAAAATCTTCCCATAACACTAGATGTCATACTCTTCACTGTTGCTGTACTCTAAACAGAAAGGTTCTGCCACCCAGGGCAGCCCAACAACTCTGTCAGTGTACCAAAGCCTAATGATATTGTATGTGCCATACATCACATCTATGCATCCCGCACAGAACGTAGGGCATAAAAAGGACATGCAGACGCAGCTACCCAGAACTGAACTGCCCCAGAAAGCACAGTCCCCATAGGACAAAGGAGGCCTTGCACATCCAGAAGGAAAAAATGCAGGAGAAAAAGGGGACATCTTCAGCCAGAAGGCAGTTTAAAACAAAAGCCAGAACAAACAAGAGGAGGTTGTGTGTGTGTGTGTGTGTGTGGGGGGGGTTAGCGAAGAGTGAATACTGCAACATTGAAGAGAAGGACATCTACTATTATTGTAAGATTTTACACAACTATTATGCACTTCTATATCTCTGTTGCAGTATTCTTTATGTTAGGGAGATTAAAAAAGTTCAAGAAACAGAATGGGAGGTGGAAGCTGAGAACAACCCTCAACAAGCACATATAAAATGGTTCTAGCAAAACCTGCTCTGGCCCTAGAAACCATATCCAACTTATAATACTTAGTAAAGGAATGCACTGAAGACCAAGTAGCAGCTTCAAGGATTGAATTTATGTCCAATCCCTTGGAGAAGGCACCAAAAGAGGCAACGGCCCTGGTGGAATGAACTCTAATAGTAGTAGACAGATTTGCAATGAAAAGTATAACAAAATGAAATGGTCTTAAATATTCAGGAGGAGATGGTTTGCTTAGAAACATCATGAAAGGAAACAAAAAGTTGATCATACTTATGAATGGCTTTAGCTTTATCCAAATATTACCCAAACTGTCTGTGCAAATCCAAGGTATGCAGAACCTTCGCACTAGCAAGAATGAGATAAGGAAGGGAGTTGTACAGACTGATTCAAGGACAACTGATTTATTACTCTGGGCATAAAAGGTTTATATCAAAGGGAGACACTTTTCCCTGTGGAAAAAAAAAGCAAAAAAGGAGGAATGTCCATAAGGACCAGGAGCTCTGGAAACTCCTCTAGAAAAACATCCAGCAACACAACAGTCTTCCAGGTACAATGTTGCAAAGGAGCAGAATTTTTCCAAAACAAAAACTAAGGTTCCAAGGAGGTGGAATAAGCTTCTTTGGAGACCTGATATGCAGGACACCTTTAAGAAATTGTTTGACCTAAAAATGAAGCCAAAGGAAGACTCAAGGGTAGACTAGCAGAAATGGCTGACAAATGGGCTTTCATAAAAGAATAGGCCAGGACAGACTGAAGCAACTCACACACACACACACACACACAAAAAAGAGGACCAGAGGGACCAACTGCAAAAGTGTCCTGGTTACAAGCATGGCACTAGACAGAAAATCTTTTCCATTTGGACATAACATTTTTTTAGTCAAGGGTTTCCTTGCCCTGTAAATACCTGAGAACATCCTCAGAAAAAGAGGTGCCTGAAAGGGATCAAAACTCCCTATCACCCACAGTGTCAGTTGAAGAGTGGACAAGTAAGGCTAAATGAGAAACCCCTTGTCCTGTGTAAGGAGATTCAACTGGGGAGGTTAACTTGTGGTGACTGCCTCTTGCCAGGTGCATTAACAGAGGGAAAGTACAGTTGTGTACACTTACCATAAATGTAGATGTTCGAGTGTACTCATTGTTGCAGTCATCACACTTGGGTTATCTGCCTACAGATAGCCCTCAGTCGGCCCGCATACCAGAGTCTTGGGTTTTCTGTGTCAGATGCTCTCACCTCATCCATGACGTCAGATCGTCAGAGGTATAAAACATGCAGCCAATGCCATTACATCAGTTTATCTTGCCCCAGATGTCAGGAGTGCCCAACATAGGAAGGAATCAAATGGTGTGGAACACCTCCAGTAAAAAGTAAATAGCATTTCCATAACATATGGGCAAAAAAAGAGGATAGGTAGAAAGTACAGAAAGACAGGGGGCTGGAGGGAGGGTAACCAGGATTACAACAGTGAATACACTCGAACATCTACATCTATGGTAAGTGTACACAACTGTACTATGTTCTTCGTGTTTCACTGTTGCAGTCATCACACCTGAGTTGATTCCCAAAGCTGAGGAAGGGTGAAGGCAGTCAAGAAGTAGTAGGGCTGGCTAGCAGGCCTTGTTTGACTGCTGTCGCAAAAACAGCTCTGGATTTAGAAATGATAGGTAAGTGGTAATGCTTGGTGAAGGTTGTGTACAGAACTCTAGGTTGCAGCTTCCAGGATGTCCCTGGTAGGGACTCCCCTGAGAAAAGCTGTAGAGGTTGAGGTAGCCCTAGTGGAATGAGGGCTGATCCCATGTGGGGTAGGTTTTCCATGGTGTTTGTAGCAGAAATGGATGCAGTGTGCTATCCATTTAGAAATGGTTAGTTTCAAAATGGCCTTGCCCTCTGCCCTTGTCGCAAAGCTGACTAGCAGCTGGTCAGATTTTCTGAAAGGTTTAGTCCTGTCAAGGTAGAAACCTGAGCTATCTGTGCATGTCCAAGGTGTGCAGGATCATTTTCCCTTTATTCTGAGAATTTGGAAAAAAGGTTGACAAATGGATGGATTGGTTTAAAGCTACACTGGATACCACCTTGGGCATAAAAGATGGGTTAGTCCTGAGGGAAACCCTGTCCGTATGGAAGATAATGAAGGGTTCCACAGCCATAAGGGCCTGTAACTCAGACACTCTTTTTGTTGAAGTGATGGCTAGCAGTAAGGCTGTTTTCCAAGTGAGGCATTTTAACTCTGCTGTAAGCAGCAGGCTCAAAAGGGGGAAGCGTGAGCTTCTCTAGTACAAAGTTAAACTCCCAGGCATGAGTGGGAGCTCTCCTTGGGGGTCTCAAATTGTTAGCTCCTCTCACAAACTGTTTGATTAGAGGGTGAGAGAAGAGGGGTGGCTCAGTATTGTAATGAGCTGAGATGGCAGAGGCATGAATCTTAACTGAAGAGAAGGATAGGCCTTTGTGGAGCAGCTCTGCTAGGTAATCTAGGATTTGAGGCAAAGAGGGCATGGCTGTGTCCCTCTCTTGAGACTGGCTCCAAGAACAGCATCTATTCCACTTTTCTGAATAGGATTACCTAGTACTGGGCCTTCTGGCCTCAAGGATAACATCCAGCACCTGTTTGCTGAGGGTTGCTGGTGATGTACTCGGGGAATAAGTCAGGCTGCCAGTTTCAGGGTTTGCAGCTGAGGATGCAAAATCTGTCCCTCCTGTTGGGACAGCAGAGAGGGGGTCTGATGTAGGTGCCAGGGTGGTACTGCTGTCAGACTGGGTAGGAGTGGGTAACAGTGCTGGCATGGCCAGTCAAGTGCAATAAGGATTGTCCTCGGCCTGTCCTGTTTGATCTTGGAGTACTTTTGGAAGGAGGGGCAGAGGAGGAAAGGCATAGATTGAGAGGTTTTCCCAAGTAAAGGACAGGGCCATCCACTTTCCAAGCTTAGCTGTGGGGAATTCTGGTGCAAATTTTGTTTAGCTGATGGTTTTGGGGGAGGGGCACACAAAGAGGTCCACCTCCGGTGTCCCCCACCTGTGTATTAGAAGTTTGAATGAGTTTCCTTCCAGTTTCCACTCGTGTGGGTCCATTAGATTTCTGCTCAAGTCGTCTGTCAGTGAATATTGTTTGCCTGGTAGGAATTGAGCTTGCAGGCACATTTGGTTGCTTAAGGCTGTATTCCACAGAGCCATGGCTACCCTGCAGAGTGGGTAGGAGTGAGTTCCCCCCTGCTTGTTTATGTACCACATAACTGTGGTGTTGTCTGTCTTTATCAGTTGTCCTGGCAGGATATGGTATTTGAAGGCTGTCAGCGCATTCGGTACAGCTAACATTTCTTTTTGATTGATATGCAGGTGAATATGTCCTGGGCTCCATTTGCCTTGAATCCATTTGCCTGCCATGTTAGCCTCCCATGCATAGTCTGTTGTCAGAGTTTGGACGGTGGGGAGTTGTGAGAAAGGGAGTCCCTTGTGGTTGCAAGCCTCTGCCCACCAAAGGAACTCTGCCCTTAGGCAAGGAATGACAGGAATCACCATTTCCAGGTCCTGGAAATGTTGACACCAAAGACTTTTCAAGTACCATTCAAGTTTCCTCATATGCAGTCTTGCATATGGAATCAGTAGAATACATGCGACCATGAACCCTAGGGCTTGCAGTATTTTTCTTGCTGATAACTGGGTTTGGGTGGCCAGTAGTTTGAAATAAGTTGTCAAATAAACCGGCTTTTCTGGAGTGAGGAATGCCATCTAGGAAGTTGTTTTCAAGCTTGCTCCCAGAAATACAATCTTTTGGCTGGGTACCAGATGTGATTTCTTTTCGTTGATGGTATACCCCAGAGAAGTTGGAGTCTCTCTATAAATGTCAGGTGCTGAAGTAGCAATTCCTGACTGTCCACCTGAATCAGGCAATCATCCAAGTATGGGTAAATTTGAATATTTCTCTGCCTGCAGTAAGCAATGGCTGGAGCCAGGCACATTGTGAATATCCTAAGCGCAGTAGATATGCCAAAGGGAAGTGCAGAGAATTCATAGTGCATAGAGCCTGGCCTGAAATGTAGATACTTCCTGCAAGATTCCCATATGGGGATGTGCAGATAAGCTTCTTTTAAGACTAGGGTGACTAGCCAGGAGACCTTGGCTAGCATAGGAAGGAGCTGCTGGAGTGTTAGCATTTTGAATTTTGGTACCACCAGGAAGGTATTTAGGGATGACAGATCCATAATAGGGCGCCAAGAGTTCTCTTTCCAGGGCACCAGGAACAGCCTGGAGTAGAAACCATGTACCCTTTGCTCTGTTAGCACAGGTTGAATAGCCCTGATACTGAGAAGAGAATGCAATTGCTTTTGGACCTCTGTCCACTGGTTTGGAGGAAGGTCTGGCAATCCACTTGGGGTTGGCAGAGAGAGGAAATAGAATCTGTATCCCTGGGATACAATGTTTAAGACCCATCGGTCCTGGGTAATACACTCCCAGTTTTTTGCATGCAGGGCAAGTTTTCCTCCTAGGGTTGCAAGTACTTGGGCATGACTGAGAAGGATTAAGGACAGGTCATTGTGAACTTTTTCCATAGGGGGTGGCTTACCACTCCCAGTTCTTGAGGAGGGAGCACTGCAAGGACCAGTTTTTTGAAGCCAGTGCCTACTGAATCTAGGTGGATGTACCTGTAATAAATTTTTAACAGTTTGCATGGATTTAGCTTTTTTCCTCCATCTTTTTAAGAACTTCTGCTTTACGGCCAAATATTCTTGGTTTAATGGAGCATCAAGTAATTTTGCCTTGACATGGTCTGGCAAGATTTGTTCCTTCAGCCAAGCATGCCTTCTCAGAACATACCCAGTGACAGCAGTCCTGCAAGATGCTTCTAAGGCATCAAAACCACACTGCAAAATATGTTTACCAACTTGGTTTGCAGAATGCATTAAGTCTTGTAAGTCCTTACTTTCTGCACAATCAAGAATCAACAACATTTTTTGTTTAATTAGATCAATAATATGCTGCTGGTACTTCAACATGTGAAAATGGCAATTTAAAGCCCTGATGGCAAGAGTTGTCGAGGTATAAACCTTCTTACCCCATCTGTCTACAGCCCTAGAATCCCTGTCCAAAGGGGTAGGGTTTTTGGCTGTAGAAGCCTTAATATCTTTAGGTCCCTGGGAAATGGTCTCAGGATCCGCAGTGGGATTTTTAAAGAGAAATTTGTGAGAGTCAGGTACTCTGTAGCATCTGTCAGGCTTTCTAGGAGCAGATGGTAAAGTATCAGGGGTAAGGCTGGATTCCATGAAGACATCATCTACAATATCCAGGACAGGGGGAATAGCTAGAGGCCTATGCTGAGGCAAGTTTAAAAATTCCCTGAGTCTCTTTTTGGACTGTGGGCAGACCTGGCATTCCCAGCAGAAATGCTCTCTTGGGGGGGGGGGGGGGGGGCTGAGGGAATTGAATCCTCTGCATCTGAGTCCTCATAGGTAGATAAGGGTATGTCCTGGTAATCACAGGGGTTAGAGTCATCAGACTCATGGTCTGAAGAATCAGAAGGAAAATCAATTCTTTGCCTTTTAGGGGGGCAATGCTGGCTTCCTCTAATTAAAGTAATACGGTCTTCAGCCATTCTAAGCATTTGTTTCTGTGGCATGGGAGCTTGAGAACGTGCTTTGGTTATCAGTTTCATAGGCGTAGTGCTAACTCTGGGCCTGAGAAATTCGGTAGATTTAGTCATTAATTTGATACAAACAGCGGAAGGTCTGAATACACCCTCAGAAGCCGGTGCCTGCACAGCGGCTCCGGACCCACCCAAGGTAGGGACATCCACAGGTTCCATAGTCGAAGAAGCATCTCGTGGCATACCAGACTCCGAATGGGTCTCAGTAGAGGCCTGTGAATCTGTAGAAGCAGGTAACAGGGGCTGCAAAAGCGACCTCACTGAGTAATGGTGGACTGGTGACTAGCTTAATGGAAGAGTCGGCGGCAGTTTTGGAACTATGCTGTCTGTCTCTGTCTTTATCTTTGAGGTTTTTCGGAAGATCAGTAGTTGGATGGCTTACCGAAGCCATTTTGGAATATGAAGAATGAGCGCGAAAGAATTTAGAGACAAAAATAGCTTGACAACGAATAGTTTGGGCATTGAACAAGGCACAAAACTGACAGCAAGGGATGTTGTGGTCTGGGCCTAAACAGGTGACGCAGTAAAAATTAAAATCTCTGTGAGGTATTTGCTTTTCACAGGCAAGACAATCGTTAACTTTTTCTGACATCGGTTAGAGCAAGAAAAAAGGATCCCCAATGGGGTACTTAGCTTTAGAAGACTTCAGGTTTGAAACTCGAAAAACGAAAATTTCAGGTAGCTGCTGACCGGCACTTGCAAACTGCTTCTGCTTTGGGCTCCCATGCAGCAAGAAAAGCTGATGTAATGGCATCGACTGCATGTTTTATACCCCTGATGACCTGACGTCATGGATGAGGCGGCAGCATTCGACGCACAAATCCCAAGACTCTGGTATTTAGGCCAACTGAGGGCTAACTGCAGGCAGATAACCCAAGTGTGATGACTGCAACAGTGAAACACGAAGAACATCCAGTGCTGCTTTGGCCAAAAGGGAGTCATTAGTGATATTTTTGGGGAGTCCAGCCAAATCTTCTGTAGGTCTCTTGGAAGTAGAGAAAGTGGAGAGAAAGCACAGAGAAATATCCCCATCCAAGGAAAAGAAAGGGGTCTGTCTTCCACACCAGAGAGCATGGCACTCTGGAACAGAAGTGAGGGAGCTGCTAGTTCAAAGGGGAGGCAAAAATATCTGCCTGAGGAATAACCAACTAATAGACAATGTCCAAAAACACATTGTACTCTGAAGGAATGTATAATGCCTGCACAGTTAACTGATAGCTGAGAGCCACCTCCCAAGCCTGAAGAGCCATCCTGCAGAGATGG
Source organism: Protopterus annectens (assembly GCF_019279795.1). Classification (NCBI taxonomy): domain Eukaryota; kingdom Metazoa; phylum Chordata; order Ceratodontiformes; family Protopteridae; genus Protopterus; species Protopterus annectens. The sequence continues at coordinate 175,142,864 of NC_056743.1, read as the reverse complement.
TAAGATTGTTGTGCCTCCCTGTTTGTTGACATACCATATATCACTGTAGTACTGTCTGTGTACACCCTTCAAGGGCCCTGGAGAGAACATGAGGTGAAAAGCTTGAAGGGCCAGAATCACAGCCCTCGTCTCTGATGCTGATATGTTCTGACTTCTGATGGGGGAGACAGAGACCCTGAACCTTCAGGTGACCAAAAGAAGCCCCCCATGTCTGAGATCATTGGTGAACAGTTCTTGAGAAGGGACTGGAGGCTGAAAAGCCAAGCCTTGGTTGGGCCTATCTGTTGAATCCACCACTCAAATTCCAGAGACATAACACTGAAATCCAGAAAGTGACAATTCTACAGACAAAATGACTTGAGGTACCACTGCAGCTTCCACATGGTGCAGTCTCACAAGAGGGAGCATTGAAACAGAAGAGGCCATGAATCCCAGAGCCTGAAGAAACTCTCTGGCTGGCATAGCAGTCACAGGAAGAAGAGACTGAAAGAATGCTGTAAATGATGAAACTTTTGGAAGCGGAAGAGAGGCCAACATTGGCACTGTCTGAATCCTGCATCCCAGACACACATGATCCTGAGAGGGAGTTAGGATGAACTTTTGGAAGGTGACAGTGAACTCCAGACATTGAAGCACAGAGATGGTGGACTCCAGATCCTGTAACAGTTGACTTGGAGAAGGTGCCTGAAGAAACAGGTTTGTTTAGCTAAAGAAAAATCTGAATGCCTTGGATCCTGCAGAAAGCAATCACAGAAATGAGGCATTTTGTGAACACTCTTGGGGCAGTAGAGAGGCCAAAGTGCAAAGCAGACAGCTGAAAATAAAAGGAAGACACAGAGAAATGTAAAAACTTCATGAAAAGAGAGTGAATATGGATATAAAGGTAAGCATCTTTCAGATGCAAAGGCACCAGAAAAGCCAAGGGGAAGTAAAAGAGGAAACCAGGTTTGAAGAGTAAGCATTTGAAAAGAAGGGACCTTGAGAAGGATTATTAAAAAGGGAGATATCCAGCACAGGTCTCCAAGTGCCCTCCTTCTGAGGAGCCAGGAACATCCTGGAATAAAAATCCTTTTTCACTTGGGAAAGGGGGGCAAGTTGAATGGTTCCTTGGTTCATCTGGGACCCTAGAACCTCTGGGAAATGAGGAAGCTGCTCTAAAAGAGACTGAGGAATCCCTGTAAAAAGAGGAAGAGACTTCTATACCATGAAGTAACCCTGACTGATGACAGAAAGAATAGTTGTGTAAAATCTTACCATAACCACGGATGTCCTTCTCTTCTATGTTGCAGTACTCATAACACGAAGGATTCCCTGGCTAGGCAACCAGAACTTCTGGCCAGTATACCAAAGACAAACTACTGCAAGCTACATGCAATGCTGCACAAAGGATAGTGCCCAACGTAGGCCATAAAAGTGATGTCTGCAAGCACCATCCTCAGAACTAAATGCCCAAGTCAGAACACCAGCCCAAGGATAAGTAGTAAAACAAAATATCATCCTAAGAAAAGCATGAACCAAGGGGAAAGGAAAGTGGGCTAGAATACTGCAACATGGAAGAGAAGGACATCTATGGTTATGGTAAGATTTTACACAACTATTCTATGTCCTTCTATTCCCATGTTGCAGTATTCATAACATGAGGGAGATTACCAAAGCTCATGAAAGGGAAAGGGTGGTAGGATCACAGGTCGTCTCCATGAAACCATGCAGGATTGCCCTGGCAAAGCCTGCTCTGGATCTAGAGATAGTATCCAGCTTGTAATGTTTGGTGAAGGTGTGGACAGAAGACCAAGTAACTGCTTCCAGAATAGAGGCAATGTTTAGACCTTTGAATAAGGCCCCAGAGGAAACTACAGCCCTAGTGGGATGAGCTTTTACTGAGGAAAAGTGTGTCTTTCCATGGAACACACAGCAAAAGGAAATGGCCTTAAGAGATCCAAGTGGAGATAGTTTGTTTACAAACATGTTTTCCCAACACCCTGGGGTGAAAGGAGATAAACAGTTGCTTTGATTTCCTAATGGACTTGGTGTTGTCCAAGTAAAATCTGAGCCGTCTATGCACATCCAAGGTATCTAGCACCCTTACACTAGAATTCTGGGGGAAGGAAATGTAGGTAGGTAGATGAACAGACTGGTTAAGGGACAAGTCAATAATCACTTTAGGCATGAAGGAGGGATTAATACAGAGTGAAACCCTAACCTTGTGGAAGATGAGAAAAGGTTGGGAAGCCATTAAGGTTTGAAGTTCAGAGCGTCTTCTAGCAGAGGTGATGGCAACCAGCAAAATAGTCTTCCATGTGCAAAACTTCATGGAAGGTGAGACTTCAGGCTCAAAAGGTGCCCGCGTAAGCTTTTCTAGTACAAAATTCGCATCCAAGGGCGGACGGAACAGGTTTCTTGGGAGGTCTGATGTAAAGGACACGTTCAAAAAACAGCTTAACTTCCAGCCTAAAAGCTTGAGGAGGAGATAGAGACAGACATACAGAAATGGCGGACAAGTGGGCTTTAACAAAAGAATAAGCCAATCTGGCCTTAACCAGCTCACACAAATAAGAATCAAGTAGGAGAATGTCCACTGAAAATGGATTTAGCCATTTCTTCAGACACCAGATGCAGAACCTCTTCCATTTGGACAAGTGGTATCTCCTAGTACTGAGTTTTCTGGGCTGCTGCAGGACTAGAAGCATGCCCTCAGAGAAAAGGTGTCATTAAGGGATCAGAATCCTATCACCCAAAGAGTCAGGCTCAGAGTTGTTAAATGTGGGTGGATAAGAGATCCTTTGTTTTATGTGAAAAGAGCCGCCTTGTGAGGTAAGTTATGATGACTGCCCTTGGCTAATTGCCGAAGAGGGAACCAGTGCTGTCTTGGGCAAAAGAGACCAACAGATTTTTGGTTTGTCCTACTGTATTTTCAGCAGGACTTTCTGAAAGAGTGGAAAGGAGTGAATGCATAAAGAAACATCCCCTTCCATGAGAATGATAGGGAGCCCACCTTCCATACCAGAGGATCTGAGACTCTGGCACAACATTTTGGAAGATGTCTGTTCAAGCAAAAGGCAGAGAGATCTACTTGATGAGTATCCCATTGGGGGAGAATGTCCAGAAACACATCCCTGTGAAGCATCCATTTGTGGGCTTGTGTCATGGACCTGCTGAGAGTGTCTGCCAGTACATTTTAAGCTGAGGGAATGTAAACTGCTAGTAATGACACCTTTGCTTGAGAAGCAATCTCTCAAGCTTGAAGAGCCAGCCTGCAAAGCAGGTGTGACTTTGTGCCCGCCTACTTGTTCACATACAAAAGAACTGTGGTGGTGTCTGTGAACAGTTTCAGGGGACCTGGGCAGAGAGAGGACTGGAAAGCATGGAGAGCAAGAATCAAAGCCATCATCTCTTTGATATTGATAAGTTGTTTCCTTATGGAAGGAGACCATAGGCTTTGAATTTTTAAGTTTCCCCATCCCATGTCTGAAGCATCTGTAAATAGTTCCTGCACAGGATGCAGGGCCTGTAGAGGAAGACCTGGATACGGAAACATTTGTTGAATCTACTAGGGTAACTCTTTCTTCAGACAAGGGAGAAGAGGAAGAACAAACACCAGAGGATGAGCATGCTGGCATCAGTGTGTTTTCAGATACCACTGGAATTTTTGCATGTGAAATCTGGCAAAGGGTAACATAAGGTTAACAAGATGCCATGACCCTAGCATTCAGAGAAACTCTCTATTTGACACTGAAGTTAGAGGAAGCAACTGTTGGAAGTAGGTCAACAGAGATTGCATTTTTTGTGGAGGGAGAAAAGCCATCATAAGGTCTGTCCTTATCCTGCAGCCCAGGACAACCTGATCCTGAGAAAGGTTGAGAGAGGACTTGCTGTTGGGAATGAACCTCAGGCTTTGGAGCAGGGATATAGTGGTTTGGAGGTTTTGATGCAGAATGCCTAGATTGTTTGCTTGAATAAGGTCGTCCAGGTAAGGGTAAATCAGAATTCTGAGAGATCTGCATAAGGCAATGACAGGAGCCAAGCATTATGTGAAGACCCTTGGAGGCATGGCAAGTCCATAGCACAAAGCTGAAAATGAGAGGAAGCAGCAGAAAAACTTAAGAATTTCCTGAACAGAGGGTGAATGGGGATATAAAGACATGCATCTTTGATGTCTAGAGAAACCATAAACAGCTGGGGAAGAAAAAGAGGGAACAGAGTTTGGAGAGTGAGCATGCAGAAGGTGGAAAAAAGAAGAAAAAGACTGAGTTGGGACACATCTAGAATTGGTCTCCATAGACCATCTTCCCTGAGGACTAGATACATCCTGGAATAGAACCCTTTTCCTCTTTGCAGAGGGGGTCTTTCTGAATGGTCTCCTGAGAGATCAAGTTTTGAAGCACCTGAGGGAAAAGGAGCTCGTCTCAAGGGGGTTGAGGAATGCCCATGAAAGGAGGGATGGATTTCCAAACCATGTAGTAGCCATTTTAGACAATAAAAAGGACCTAGTTTGTCTGTGGTAATGCTTGTCCATGAAGAAAGTGAGAGAGGCGCTGGGAAACAGGAACGCTGGAGAGACTGGGCAGGTAGTCACAGGCTACCTGGCTTGTCAGAGGGGCTTTTGAGCCAAAGCTGGCTGAGATCTGGAGGAGCTCTGCTTGGATGTCTTTTTCTTGTGATGGAGAGGAGTGAAGTGGGTTTTCTTCCTCACAAAATGTGGTTTGGAAGGATAACTCGTATGATACTTTGCGACTGGGGACACAAAAATGTGCTTCAGTTCATCTAACTTTTTCCTTTTCTCTTGAAGGGATTTGAAAAGGGCAGCAGCATTTCTGACAAAAAGAGCAGAATTTTCTAGAGGTGCAGCCATAGGTTTTGCTTCGATATCCTCAGGCAAAGGCTGCAATCTTAGCTAAAAATATCTCCTAAAGACAGATCCAGATGCAGCTGACCTGGCAGATACCTCAGTTGCATCATAACTGCACTTTATGAAATGTCAAGGTACTTGAGAGGAGGCCATCGAAAGAGATGAAAGCTGTGCTTTGGCTGCAGAATCAGGAAGATCTGCCAACAGCTGTGAAGCCTGAGAAACCAGGGCCAGAACATACTTAGACATGCAAGTCTGATAGTTAATGGCCCTGAAGGCAAAGGAAGAGAATGTGTAGCCTTTTTTTTTTTTTTTTTTTACCTATTCTCTCCATCATCTTGCTGTCTTTATCTGAGGGAAGAAGGGTAGTGGAGGGCAAAAATATGGAAGGCCTATCTGCAGACACTGAAATCACACAAGGATTTGCAGGGGGACACTTGAAAAGAATTTTGCTGTCCTCAGAAACCTTGTAAAACCTATTCTGCCTTTTTGGGGCTGGAGGTTGTGAATCTGGGTTTTTGGACGCAGAAAGAAAAGCATCCTGAAAGGCATGTAGCACAGGTGGAATAGTTGAAGGAGAAGGGGAGTCCATCTGTAACAGGTCATAGTACCTTTTCTGCACTTCAGAGACTTGTGTGCTATCCCACTTGAAAAAGTCTCTCACCCTTGAGATTGTTTCTCCACAGGAAATGTCTTCCTCAGGGGAGTCCCCACCATTGAAAAAAACTTCAGGGGAAGCATAACCCAGTATAGAAGACAATTTGTGTTGAGTACGCCAGAGACTTATCTGAGGATGAAATGTATTCCTCAGAGGCCTACTGTTCCACAGCAGAACTTAGGAAAAAGAAGAGGAGGAGATGCTGTAGTAGCAGTTTCAACAAATTATTAAGTAGATTATTAAGTCTGTGATTTTATACAAGGCAATATACTACATGGCTGGAAATATATCAACCTTAGTTCATTTTGCAATCAAAAATTATATATAAATATATACATATACATTTTGCATGTAAAAATCAGTTTCTATTTTCATAACCTATTGTTAACAAAGATCACTTTCGTCCTTCTAGACTTCTTCAGGTCTGTGTGCAAGAACCCTAAAAACCTATATAATTGTATAATTAGTTACTATTGTTATTACCATCATTTTGAATAAAGTAGAAAAAAGAGAACCAGAAAAAAAAAATTAAAAAAAAAAAAAAAATATATGTATGATGATGGAAACAAAATATACACTTAAATTTCAAATGATTTAAAATGGTATTTAAAACCAATTTGTAGAAAAAAAATAAAATAAAATACAATTAGTCATGTAAACAATGTGGCAATTTTCTAAGTTCCAGTGCACTTTTAATTGAACAGTAGTAGTTTAGTCCAGGCTTTCTATCGCAAAATGAACTAAGGTTGATATACTTCCAGCCATGTAGTATATTGCCTTGTATAAAATCACAGACTTAATAATCTACTTAATTTGGTTAAATAAGATGTACCATTAAAGTACATTAGGGCTATATATTATTATGACAGCTACTAGGTAGGGCAGGACCAACTGGAATGTCACACTGATGGGGGAAGGGATGTGAATTTAACATGTGTACCAATAACACTGTTTTACAGCACAATAAACCACCCCCATGCCTGATAAAAAGTATATATATATATTTAGAAAGCTTGTGAGGAAATTATTACTCTATTTTTGTTTTACTTGGATCGCTTGTCTGTGTACTTAATAAAGGATTTTCGATTGGAAACAGACTGCCTGCCTTGCTTGGATTACTTTCGAATACTTAGTAATGCTGTAGAATTATATATTTTCTATTATTACTTTTTGACTTGACGAGTTTACGTTCGCTACTTCTACTACTATTGTCTGATCTGATTAATATACAGTGATTAACTAGAAATATATGGACTGAAAATATTCCACACAGAGAAGTTTCTTACACTGTTTTGTTTTTAGACCCACTACACTTTAGTGGGTTGTTTTGAGACTTCGGGGATACCACAGAGATTACTTGTAAAATAGGAAATGAATACCAAAAAATACAGCAAATGTAATCAGTAAGAAAAGTACAGACTGAACAGAATTTAGCATCAAGCAACAGTATGGGGAAAGTACAAGTAAGGATTTTCAACTTGGGAAGGGTATAATGATTAGGTTTTAAGGGAGGGTGGGATATGTAAATCTACAGTTTTTCTGCAGGAGTGTTTTGCAGTAATTTGTTTGAGGAAATGAGAGTTCCACAGTTCACTGACATATGAAGCAAAAGGAGGATTGACCAATTTACTGTAAAATATGAATGCAGACACTCAGATCTCAGTAAAAGTAAAGGTGCAGAGATACTAAGTATATGATTTAATGATGTACACAAATGTACATAAGATTCCTTAAGCAAACAGAAGATTACAGGATTTTAAGGGTGTGGTCTTGCACTGCTATCCTGATAGAAATGTTATAATTTTGATAACACTACTCCAGCTTTCTAACTGTGGAGGTGGAATATATGTATGCTCATTCAATGTATACAGAAGACCAGAGAGAAGAAACATCTGGCTAACAATTGTCAAACTTCATGACTTGCTGTGATGAAAGATCTGACATTTGTTAGTCAGTAAAAGAGGTCCCCCTTTTCAGTGCAGTCTCAGTCTGAAATATGAAATAAATAAGAAAAAAAAATTCTGAGTGATAAAACTGAGACAGATAAGCACACTGAATAATAGATGCAAACAAGTCATTGGCATACATCTGGTGCACTTGTTGGTGTGGCTGCATCACATTTTGTGGTCCTCCAGTTTGGTTCATAGGTGGGGTGCTTTCTGTGTGGAATTTCATATCTTCTTATGCCTGTGTGTGTTTTCGTCTGGTGCTCCAGTTTCTTCCTACATCCTGAAGAAGACGTGCTGTGGGTGAAAGTACAGTTGTGTAAAACCTTACAATAACAGCAGAGGCTCTACTCTTCACTGCTGCAGTATTCTTCATATTAGGGATCACCTGCCAAGGATAGCCCAATGTCCAGCCAGCATACCAAAGCCTTTAGATTTTATAGGCGCTGTATGTCACACATATGCTCCCCATGAAAGACAGAGAGCATAAAGGTGACGGACAGACGCAAACACTCAGAACCGAATTGCCCCAGGAGGAAAAGAATATCTTCAGGGACAAAGAACATGAACATCCAGAAAGAAAAAGGACATAAGAAAAGAGAAAGAAAGGGTCCCTTGGCCAGGAGGGCAAAAGGACAGGGTCAACAACTAGGAAAGAGGGGGAGAGAGGAACTTAATACTGCAACAGTGAAGAGAAGGACACACTGCTACTGTAAGATTTTACACAACTGTACTCTGTCCTTTCACATCACTGCTGGAGTATTCTTTACATAACAGTACAAGAGCCAAGAAGAAAGCTGGGAGGAGGAAGGCACAGAATTGCCCTCAACAAGCCCAAGTAAAACAGCCCTGGCAAAATGAACCCTGGCCTTTGAAACAACATCCAACTTGCAATGTTCAGTGAAAGTATGAACAAAAGACCAAGTAGCAGCTTCAAGGATGGAACTGGTATCCAAATACTTGACAAAGGCACCAGAAGAGGCAACTGCCATAGTAGAATGTTGCTTTTACAGAGGGAAAAAAAAGACACTTGCCACATAAGGAACAAAAAAAAGAAACTGCGTTAGAAATCCAAGAGGAGATGCTTTGCTTGGAAACAGCCAAAGTCCTGGGAGAAAAGAAACAAAATGTTGCTCAGACTTGCAAACTGCCTCCATTTTATCAAAATAATACTTCACCTGTCTATGCAGATCCAAGATATGAAGGACCGTCTCACTAAAAGACTGTGGAGAAGGAAAAAAGGATGTAAAGTGAATAGCCTGATTCAGGGACAACTTCATTAACCGTGTTGGGCATAAAAGGATTATTCTGAAATCTCAGTGAGGGAAAAAAAAAGAAGGAATGGCCATGAGACCTGGAAGTTGTCACACACACTCATGGCTGAACTGAGAGCTAACAGAACAGTTTTCCAAGTACAATGTTGAAAGGAAGCTGATCTAGCAGATTCAAAAGGAAACAAGTCAAATTTTCAAGTACAAATCTGAGGTTCTAAGAAGGTGGGATAGGCTTCTTTCTGGGAGACCTGATATGAAGGATATCTTTAGAAATTGCTTGACCTCAAAATAAGAAGCCAAAGGAGGAGTTAAGGGCAGACAAGCAGAAATTGTTAAAAGGTAAGCTTTAACTGAAGAATATAGAACACACAAAGAAGAAAAAAGTACAGTTGTGTACACTTACCATAAATGTAAATGTTAGAGTGTATTCACTGTTGCAGTCATTACATTTGGGTAATCTGCTGGCAGGTTGCCCTCAGTCGGCCTGATTAACAAAGTATTGGGTCCTGCATCGGTTGCTGTCCCTTCTTCCATGACGTCAGGTCGTCAGGGGTATAAAACATGCAGCCGATGCCATTACATCCGTTTTTCTTGACCCAGATGTCAGGTGTCCCCCAAATGGGGAGCAAGTAACAGAAATGAGAGGTATTAGTTAGAGAAAAATCAGGGGGCTGGAGGGAGGGTAACCAGGACTGCAACAGTGAATACACTTGAACATCTACACTTATGGTAAGTGTACACAACTGTACTATGTTCTTTGTGTTTCACTGTTGCAGTCATTACATTTGGGTAGAACCCCAAAGCTATGGTTTGGAGGATGGATTTATACAGCATTAGGAGCAGCTATAAGTCCCTGCAGGACAGCAGTGGCAAAGCCTGCTCTGGCTTTTGAGAAGAGAGGTAAATGGTAATGTTTGGTGAACGTATGAACTGAGCTCCAGGTAGCAGCTTCTAGAATGTCTCTGGTAGGAACCCCTCTGAGAAAGGCTGCAGAAGTAGATGCAGCCCTGGTGGAATGAGATCTGATTCCTTTGGGGACAGGTTTACCATGGTGCATATAGCAGAAACTAATACAATGGCTTATCCATTTGGAAATAGTCTGCTTTGAAATAGCCTTTCCCTCTGCCTCTGCAGCAAATGCCACCAGTAATTGTTCAGATTTTCTTAGAGATTTTGTCCTGTTTAAGTAGAATCTTAGTTGTATGTGTACATCCAATGAATGCAGAATCTGCTCACCCTTGTTCTGTGGATTTGGGAAGAAAGTTGGCAGATGAATGGCCTGAATGAGTGCCACACTAGATACCACTTTAGGCATAAAGGATGGATTGGTCCTGACAGCCACCCTGTCCAGGTAAAAAAATAATAAAAGGCTCCACTGCCATAACAGCCTGTAGTTCTGAAATCCTTCTAGCTGAAGTAACTGTTAAAAGAAAAGCTGTTTTCCAAGAGAGAAATTTTAGGTCTGCAGTAGCAGCTGGCTCAAAAGGAGGTAGAGTGAGTTTTTCCAAAACAAAATTGAGGTCCCATGCAGGAGATGGTGCTCTCCTGGGAGGAGCTAAATTGTTGGCCCCTGTGAGGTACTGCTTTAGCAGAGGATGGGAAAAGAGGGGAGGCTCTATGTTGTAATGAGCTGAAATGGCAGAGGCATGGATTTTTATGGAAGAAAAAGATAGGCCCTTGTGAAGCATCTCAGTTAAGTATTGCAGAATCTGAGGAATATTGGGCATTGCTGTGCTTATTCCTTGTGCTTGGTTCCAGGCACAGAATCTTTTCCATTTATCAGCATAAGATTTTATGGTACTAGGCCTTCTAGCCTCCAAAATGACATCCATCACAGGTTTGCTGAGAGATGTAACTGGTGAAATTAGTTGATTAGCCATGCTGCAAGATTCAGAGTTTGGAGCTGAGCGTGCAGAATTTGATAGTTCTGCTGAGACAGTAGGTGAGGTGTCCGAGGCAGGTACCACGGAGGAAGGTGCGACACATTGCGCAGGAGCAGGTACCAGTGTTGGCGAGACCAGCCTGGAGCAATCAGAATCATTTTTGTTTTTTCCTGTCTGACTTTTAGTAAGACCTCGGAGAGCAGAGGCAGAAGGGAAAAGGCATAGACTGATATGTTTTTCCAGCTGAAGGATAAGGCATTCACTTTCCAAGCTTTTTTGTGATGAATTATTTTGCAGAATTTGTCCAACTGATAGTTTTGGGGTGAGGCAAAAAGATCTATGTCTGGGCTCCCCCATTTGCATGTCAACATGCTGAAGATTTGTGGATCCAGTTTCCATTCATGTGGGTCCATAAGATTTCTGCTTAGTTCGTTTGCCAGAGTATTTTACTTTCCTGGCAGTAATTGAGCTTGTAGATGTATTTGATAAGTCAAGGCCGTGTTCCACAATGCCATGGCTAGTCTGCAAAGGGGGTAGGAATGGGTAACCCCCTGCTTGTTTATGTACCACATGACTGTGGTGTTGTCTGTCTTTATCAGTAGTTTTCCTGGATGAAGATAATCCTTGAAGGCTGTCAGAGCATTCTGCACAGCTAGCATCTCTTTCGGATTGATATGTAGGTGCATTTGATTTGGGCTCCATTGGCCCTGAATGCATCTCCCAGCCAGATGCGCCCCCCAAGCATAATCTGATGAGTCTGTAGTCAGGGTTTGGGTGGCAGGGGGTGGAATAAATGGCAGTCCCTTGTTTTGGTGGCAGGCCTCTGCCCAGCATGGGAACTCTAGTTGCAGGCAAGGAATGAGAAGAATCATTGTTTCCAGGCTGTGACAATGCTGATTCCTTAAACTTTTTAGGTACCATTGAAGTTTCCTCATACGCAGTCTTGCATATGGAATTAGAAGAATGCAGGAGGCCATGAACCCCAAGGCCTGCAGAGAATCTGTCTTGCAGATAGCTGGGTTTTTGTGGCCACCTGTTTAAAGTAAGTCATCAAGTGAACTTGTTTTTCTGGCGTAAGGTAATTCATCAGGGCAGTTGTATTCAAGCTTGCACCCAGGAATGTAATTATTTGAGAGGGTACCAGTTGTAATTTCTTTTCGTTTATGGTATACCCTAGACAAGTTTGAAGCCTTTTTACAAATGCCAGATGTTTTAGAAGAGTGTCCTTGTTTTCCGCCTGAATTAGACAATCATCCAAGTATGGATAAATCTGAATATTTCTTTGCCTGCAAAATGCAATTACTGGTGCCAGGCACTTTGTGAAGACCCTGGGCACAGTAGATAAGCCAAAGGGCAGTGCAGAGAACTGGTAATGCAAATAGCCTGCTTTGAAGCGGAGGTATCTTCTGCAAGATTCCTTGATTGGGATATGCAGGTAAGCCTCTTTTAAGTCTAGAGTTACCAACCAGGCATCCTTGCCTAGCATAAGCAGTAACTGTTGGAGAGTCAGCATCTTGAATTTTGGAATGTCTATGAATGTATTTAGAATGGATAAGTCCAGAATTAGACGCCATGATTTGTCTTTTCTGGGTAGCAGGAAAAGTCTTGAATAAAAACCTTGTTCCTTTTCTGGTACTGGCTGAATAGCCCCCATATTCATGAGGGACATAACTTTTTTCTGGGCCTCTGCCCACTGATTTGGAAGCAGATCTGGCCATCCGTTTGGGATTGGCAAAGTACAGTTGTGTACAGTTACCATAAATGTAGATGTTCGAGTGTATTCACTGTTGCAGTCATTACATTTGGGTAATCCTGCTGGCAGGCTGCCCTCAGTCGGCCTGAATTCCAAAGTCCTGGGTCCTGCGTTGGCTGCTGTCGCTCCTTCCCTGATTTCAGGTCGTCAAGGGAATAAAAGATGCAGCTGACGCCATTTTCTTTAGTTTTTCTTGCCCCAGATGTCAGGTGCCCCCTAAAAGGGTAGCCAAAATTTATATATATATATATATATATATATATATATATATATATATATATTTATATAAATACATACACTAATATAAACTTTACCTTCATCTACAAGCAAATACACCACATAGGTTGTATAAATCAGAGAAGGAAAGATAGGTTCCATCAGAAGAAAAGGGGGATGGTGGGTGGGTAACCTGGACTGCAACAGTGAATACACTCGAACATCTACATTTATGGTAAGTGTACACAACTGTACTATGTTCTTCGTGTTTCACTGTTGCAGTCATTACATTTGGGTAGAGTCCCAAAGCTATGGATGGGAGGCTGGAGCTAAACAGCGTTAGCAGCAGCTATGAGGCCCTGCAGAACTGCAGTGGCAAAGCCTGCCCTGGATTTAGAGTAGAGTGGTAGATGATAGTGCTTTGTAAAGGTGTGCACTGAACTCAAGTAGCAGCCTCTAAAATGTTCTTGGTTGGTACTCCCATGAGAAAGGCTGCTGACGTGGCTGCAGCTCTGGTTGAATGTGGCCTAATGCCCTTGGGCACTGGCTTGCCATGGTGTAAGTAGCAGAAACAAATGCAGTGGCCTATCCACTTTGAAATAGTCTGCTTTGAGATAGCCTTTCCTTGTGATCCTGCAGCATATGCCACTAGTAATTGCTCTGTCTTTCTGAAAACTTTGTTTCTGTCCAAGTAGAATCTAAGCTGTCTGTGTACGTCCAAAGAATGCAGAATTCTCACCCCCTTGTTCTGTGGATTTAGATAAAAAGTTGGCAGATGAATCATTTGGTTAAGAGCCACACTGGACACCACCTTAGGCATAAATGTTGGGTTTGTCCTCGGAGAGACCCTGTCTGGATAAAAAAATGATAAAAGATTCCACAGCTATGACTGCCTGTAGCTCTGAAACTCGTCTTGCAGACGTTATTGCTAGAAGCAGAGTTGTTTTCCAAGATACAAACTTTATATCAGCAGTAGCAGCTGGCTCAAAAGGAGGCAGGGTGAGTTTTTCCAAGACATAGTTGAGGTCCCATGCAGGCATTGGTGATCTCCTTGGAGGCCTTAATTTTTTGGCTTCTCTGAGGTGCTGCTTTAATAAGGGATGAGAAAAGATTGGTGGCTCTGTATTGTAATGAGCCGAAATGGCAGAGGCATGAATTTGAATAGATGAAAAAGATAGGCCTTTGTCCAACATCTCAGTTAAGTATTGCAAAATCTGAGGAATATTTGGCACAGCTGTATCAGTCCCTTGTGCCTGGTTCCAAGCACAGAATCTCTTCCATTTTCCAGCGTAAGATTTTCTAGTACTAGGCCTTCTGGCTTCCAAAATGACATCCATCACAGCTTTACTGAGAGGTGTGTTTTGTATGACTACATTATCCGCCATGCTGCCAGGTTTAAAGTCCCGAGTTGGCTGTGCAGAATCTGATTGTTTTGCTGGGACTGTAGATGAGGTAAGGTCCAAGCTGGGCATTGAGACAAGTTCCTTAGTATTGGATACCAGTACTGGTGGGGCCAGTCTGGGGCAATTAGTATCATCTTTGGCTTCTCCTGTCTGACCTTTAGGAGTACCTTGGGTAGGAGAGGCAGTGGGGGAAAGGCATATACTGATAGGTTTTTCCAGCTGAAAGATAGGGTGTCCACTTTCCATGCTTGTCTGTGATAAATCCTTGTGCAGAATCTTTTTAGTTGGTAGTTGTGAGGGGAGGCAAATAGATTTATGTCCAGGCATTCCCATTTCCTTGTTATCATGCTGAAGACTTGTGGATTCAGCTGCCACTCGTGGGGATCCATGAGGTTTCTGTTTAGTTCGTCTGGCAGAGTATTTTTCCTTCCTGGCAGGAATTGTGCCTGCAGATGTACTTGGTAAGTCAATGCTGTGTCCCACAAGGTCATGGTTAGTCTGCAAAGGGGGTAAGAATGTGTGCCCCCCTGCTTGTTTATATACCACATGACCGTGGTGTTGTCTGTCTTTATCAGTAGTTGACCTGGATGAAGTAGGTCCTTGAAGGCTGTCAGGGCATTTTGAACAGCTAGCATCTCTTTTTGATTGATATGTAGATGCATTTGGTTTGAGGCCCATGTGCCCTGAATGCATCTTCCTGCCATGTGGGCCCCCCCAGGCATAATCTGATGCATCCGTTGTTAGTGTCTGCCTGGCTGGTGGTAATTTTAATGGCTGTCCCTTGTTTTGGTGACAAGCCTTTGCCCACCATCGAAACCCCTGTTGCAGGCAGGGAATAAAAGTAATCATAGTTTCCAGGTTGTGGCAATGTTAAATCCAAACACTTTTTAGGTACCACTGTAGTTTCCTCATATGCAGTCTTGCATATGGAATTAACAGGATGTAGGGTGCCATGAAGCCCAAAGCCTGCAGAATTTTTCTTGCAGATAACTGGGCCTTTGTTGCCAACATTTTGAAATAGGTAGTCAGTTGCCTTTGTTTGTCTGGCGTGAGATAAGCCATCTGGGCAGTTGTATTTAAGCTTGCACCCAGGAATATTATCTCTTGAGAGGGTACTAGTTTTGATTTCTTTTCATTGACTGTGTACCCTAGACATGTTAGAAGTCTTTTCACAAACACCAGATACTGTAGAAGAATGTCCTTGTTCTCTGCTTGAATTAGACAGTCGTCCAAGTAAGGATATATTTGTATTCATCTTTGTCTGCAAAATGCAATTACTGGTGCCAGGCACTTTGTAAAGACCCTGGGCGCAGTAGATAAGCCAAAGGACACTGCAGAGAATTAGTAATGCATTGAGCCAGCCTTGAATCTGAGGTATCTTCTGCATATTTGTCTGATTGGGACATGCAGGTATGCCTCTTTTAGGTCTAAAGTCACAAGCCAAGCATTCTTGCCCAGCATGGGCAGAAGCTGCTGCAGTGTCAACATCTTGAACTTTGGTATATCCAGGAATGTGTTCAAAATAGATAGGTCCAGTATTGGCCGCCAGGCCTTGCCCTTTCTGGGTACCAAGAACAGTCGAGTAAAATCCTTCTCCCTGCTCTTGCTCTGGTACTTGTTGAATGGCCCCCATGTCCATGAGGGATGAGACTTGTTTTTGTGCCTCTGCCCATTGATTTTTTGGCAGATCTGGCCAGCCTTTTGCCTTTGGCAGGGTATGGAAATGGAACTTGTAGCCTTGTGACACTATATTTAGAACCCACTTGTCCTGGGTTATGATGTGCCAATTTTGAGAAAAAAGTGCTAATTTTCCCCCTAAGGGTGCTGCCAGGAGATAAGCGATTGGTGCAGACAGGGGGAAGTCACTGGGACTTTTCCTGTATGGTTGAGATTTGTCTTCTCCAACTTTGGAGGTAGAGGCACCCTATTGCTTTGACCTGTATGAACCTTGCACCTGGGATCTGCCTCTAGAGCGTATGGGTCTGCCCCTTTGAGGTGTGTCGGACACAAGAAAGGACCAATTCTTTGTTGGCCAGTGTCTACTAAACCTAGGTAGCTGTACTTTTAAAAAATCTTTGACAGTTTGTATATATTTAGCTTTGTCCTCCATTTTCTTTAACACCTCTTACACCAAATAAAGTATCATGCTGTAAAGGTGCATCTAATAATTTAACTTTGACATGATCAGGCAGATTTTGTTCATTTAACCAAGCATGCCTCCTAATTACAGAACCCGTAACTGAGGCCCTGCAGGAGGCCTCCAAAGAATCAAAACCACATTGCAAAGTATGCTTTCCAACTTGTTCAGCTGCATGCAATAAATCCTGCATTTCCTTGTTTTCTGCACATTCAGAGTTTAATAACATTTTCTGTTTAAGCACTGCCATGACATGTTGCTGATATTTCAGCATATGAAACTGACAGTTTAAGGCCCTTATAGCCAAGGTAGCAGATGTGTATACCTTTTTTCCCCATCTATCCAGTGCCCTAGCATCTCTGTCAGAGGGGGTAGGGTTTTTTGCAGCAGAAGCCTTAACTCCCTTGGGACCCTGTGAAATAGTTTCTGGGTCTGCAGCAGGGGTTTTAAAAAGGAATTTATGAGAGTCAGGAACCCTGTAATATCTGTCAGGCTTAACAGGAGCTGGAGGTAAGGAGTCAGGGGTAAGACTGGACTCCGAAAACGCATCATCTACAACATCTAACACAGGTGGAATGGCTAGTGGCCTGTGTTGAGGAAGTAAAAGGAAATCCCTGAGCCTCTTTTTAGATTCAGAAAAATCTTGGCTCTCCCAGTGGAAATGCTCCCTCATGGTATGCAAGGTTTCCCCAAAAGAATAGTCCTCTGGAGGAGAAGCTGAAGGTATAGATTCTTCAGAATCAGAATCCTCATAGGGGGGAAGAGAATATTCCTGATCAGAAGAGGAATCAGAAGAAATGGAAACCTGATCTGAAGATTCAGTCAGTCTCTTGCCTAGGCCTTTTATCAGGAGGGGGATGGGAACCCCTGATCAAGGTAATCAAGTCTTCGGCCATTTTGAGCATCTGTTTTTTGGGCATAGAGGCCTGACCACGTGGCTCGAGTATGTTTCTTTGCTTAAGAAGGTGCTTTAGTCTTTGCCTTTGAAGCTGAAGTCGGTTGCCGGTGCCTGCTCAGCGGCTCCGGACCCATCTGAAGGAATAGTATCTGAGGCTCCAATACCTTACATTTCCA
The DNA here is from genome assembly GCF_019279795.1 of Protopterus annectens. Lineage (NCBI taxonomy): Eukaryota > Metazoa > Chordata > Ceratodontiformes > Protopteridae > Protopterus > Protopterus annectens. Next base: position 175,125,674 of record NC_056743.1, on the reverse strand, counting down.
GTGGCATGGCCGACTCCACGTAGGAGTCGCTAGCGGCCTGCGACTCTAAAGTAGCGGGTATCAGGGGCTGCGAAAGCGCCACACTGAGAACCGGCGACTGGCTTAGGAGAAGCTTCATCGTCGGTTTTGGGCCTCGGTTGTCTCTCTCCTTTTCTTTGCATTTTTTGTGAACTCTGGTAGTCAGATGGCTATCCGACGACATTTCTGGATAATTAAACCGTCGCCCAAAATAGTTTAAAGCAAAATCATACCGATGCTTACTAGTGCATTGGTTAAACCTAGCACAAAACAGACAACCAGAAACGTTGTGATCAGGGCCTAGGCAAGGAATACAGTAAGAATGAAAATCCTTATGAGGTATTTGCTTTCCACAAGAAATACAATTATTTACTTTTTCTGACATCGGTCTGGAGCAAGAAAAAAGTTTCCCCAACGGGGTACTTAGCGTTATTGAAAACTCGAACACGAAAATCTCAGGAGTAGGCCGACCGGCACTTGTGAACTCTGCTTCGGGCACTGCATGGCAAGAAAGACTAAAGAAAATGGTATCGGCCGCATATTTTATACCCCTGATGACCTGACGTCAGGGAAGGAGCGACAGCAGCCGACGCAGGACCCAGGACTTTGGAATTCAGGCCAAATGAGGGCAACCTGCCAGCAGGATTACCCAAATGTAATGACTGCAACAGTGAAACACAAAGAACATCGTGTGGAAATGAAATCTGTATCCCTGGGATACTATATTTAAAACCCATTTGTCCTTGGTAATCAGTTGCCAGTTTCGTGCATGAAGTGCCAGTTTTTCCCCCCAAAGGGGCGGCCAAAAGATAAGTGCTTGGTGATTGCAGTGGAAAGTCATTGAGACTGTTTACCGTAGGAAGGTGTCTTGTTACTTCCAGATTTGGAAGTGGTGGCACCCCATTGCTTTGTTCTATAAGTTCCTTGCGACTGAAACCTGAAGCCTTTGGAATATTTGGGTTTAACCTGAGCGGCTCTAGTGGGTACTGGAAAGGACCAGTTCTTAGTAGGTCAGTGCCTACTGAACCTGGGTGGCTGCACTTGTAGGAAATCTTTCACAGTTTGCATACATTTAGCTTTATCTTCCATCTTTTTCAAAACTTCTTCAGCCTTATTACCAAATAGACTTATGCTGCAAAGGAGCATTCAACAATTTTACTTTAACATGGTCAGGCAGGTTTTGCTCCTTAAGCCAAGCATGCCTTCTTATCACAGATCCAGTTACAGCAGCCCTGCAAGAGGCCTCCAAGGACTCAAAACCACATTGCAAAGTATGTTTTCCAACTTGTTCAGCTGAATGCAATAAATCCTGCAACTCTATTTTCCACACAGTCAGAAATCAACATCATTATCTGTTTAAGTAAACCCATGACATGCTGTTGATATTTAAGCATATGAAATTGACAGTTTAAAGCCCTGATTGCCAAGGCTGCAGACGTGTAAACCTTCTTACCCCATCTATCCAGCACCCTGGAATCTCTATCAGAAGGGGAAGGATTTTTAGCAGTAGAAGCCTTTACGCCCTTGGGACCCTAAGAAATGGTTTCAGGGTCAGCAGTAGGGTTTTTAAAAATGAATTTGTGGGAGTCAGGAACCCTGTAGTATCTGTCTGGCTTACTAGGAGCTGGAGGCAGGGAATGAGCCATACTGGACTCTGAGAAAACATCATCAACAATGTCTAGAACAGGAGGTATAGCCAAAGGCCTATGCTGAGGAAGAAGAAGGACATCCCCAAGTCTCTTTTTAGATTCTGAGAAATCCTGACTCTCCCAGTGAAAGTGTTCCATTACGGTATGCAAAGTTTCTCCAAATGAAAAGTCCTCCGGAGGAGAAGCAGAAGGGATGGAATCTTCTGAATCAGAGTCCTCATAAGTGGGAATAGACAATTCCTGATCAGAAGAGGAATAAGAAGAAATAGAAACCTGATCTGAAGATTCATAGTCAGTGCCTTGCCTAGGCCTCTTAGCAGGAGGGGGATGGGTACCACTGATCAAGGTAATTAAATCCTCAGCCATTTTGATCATTTGTTTTTTAGGCATTTGGGCCTGTATACGTGTGGCCCAAGCATTGTTTTTTTAGACATAGAATTAGTTTTTGGCCTTAGTTCTGAAGATGGCGTTGGTTCTTTTTATCTGCATTTACTGTATTTGTGTTTCTTCCTACTTTATTTTGCTTTTGCGTCATCTTAAAAGTACTCAGTTGTATTTATTACTGCTTGGTGTAACTCATTCTAAGCCTTTTAGTTTAAGCACTTGGGCTTCAGACCAGTTGTTTTACATTAAGAAGATTTGTGGTCTGCACTGTAGTGGCAGAACAGGTAGCTTACATCCTTCTAAGTTGGGAACTGCTGATTGAGGGCTCACTGTCGGTTATTCTAAAAGTGTATTAGTTCTGGTTTAAGCACTTGGGCTTCAGGCCAGTTATTTTACATTAAGAGGGTTCGTGGTCTGCACTCTTGTGGGAGGAGAGGCTGGACTCTGCCCTTCTGAGCTGGGAATTTCTGGTTAAAGGCTTATAGTGCCTGCATATTTGAACGGCTTCTTACTGAAATTGGTACACCTTGTTTGCTGTAGCATAGACTAGATCCAGGCCTGCTGAATCCTAGCTTTGTTTGTATAACTTGAGCACTAATCCAGGCATTCTTTAAAGTACTCAATTGTATTTATTACTGCTTGGTAGTAACTTGATTAAAGTGTAGCTATCATTCTAAGTCTTTTGGATTAAGCACTTAGGCTTCAGACCAGTTGTTTTACATTAGGAAGGTTTGTGGCCTGCACTGTGGTGGCAGCACAGGTAGCTTACATCCTTCTAAGTTGGGAACTGCTGATTGAGTGCTCAGTGTCTGTTATTCTAAAAGTGTATTAGTTCTGGTTTAAGCACGTGGGCTTCAGGCCAGTTATTTTACATTAAGAAGGTTCGTGGTCTGCACTCTTGTGGGAGGAGAGGCTGGACTCTGCCCTTCTGAGCTGGGAATTTCTGGTTAAAGGCTTATAGTGCGCCTGCATACTTGAACTGTTTCTTACTGAAATTGATACACCTTGTTTGCTGTAGCATAGACTAGATCCAGGCCTGCTGAATCTAGCTTTGTTTGTATGCTTGTTGTTTGTTTGCTTTTTATTTCCCTGAAACGCTAATTCCACCTAAAACGCGACTTTTCAGCGCTTCTGTGGATCCCTAGTGATATCTGCATTGCTTACTGTACTTATTTCCTTGTTTCACTTGAAAAAAGGTTACTGTTTGTCGTTTTTGCATTTAAGTTACCTGTAACACAGTCGCAGGCTACACACTCAAGTGCACTAGCCTCCTCTGTGTATTTAAAGTAATTTAAGCTCTGCATTTCTGTTGTGTCTGAAAAAAAAATCCTTGTTTTCCCACCTTTCTGAACTAGTCTAGTCCAGTTTTCAGGCTTTGCTGAATCCAGGACTGTGGTAAAGGTTCCTGCGTTGCCCATATCATACTTGGATAGTTAGGTGGTCTCCTTGTTCACTGTGAGAGAGGGAACTCTGAGCAGCCTATCTGTCCCTGTAGGAGTGGTCCCAGCCCAGCAACTTGTAGCTCATTGGCCATTTTGGGCTAATTTCTATCCTTTTTGATCTCCCTGGTATAAAAACTGCTTAGCATGGTTTTGCACACCGCGCAGTACTGTTTAGCTGCGGTTAAACTATTCCAGGCTCCATGAAGTCGGCACTTCAGTTTTTCACTTGAAACACTTCAACCCAGCACTAGGAATAAGGCAATTTAAGACCGGCACTTACTAAAACTCACTAAAACTAGCACTAGCTTACAGCTTGCACTTCAGCCCTATACTCAGGAAGTATAAGGCTCTTTACTCATCCAATCAGCAATACAGTCCCAACCATCTATTCAGGCATGTTCAAGGGACAGCTTCAGGTGTGCTCTCTGGTCCAGCTAGTGAATCTGGGAATCATGAGGCAATGTTACAATTGCCTCATGTACACAGACAACCCCCTCCTCCTCCCAACCAACACAAACATATGTGAGAGATGCAGCTACACAGTCAAACTGGAGGCTAAGCTCTCTCAACCCACGACTGGATCAACCATTCACAAGGAGAAGGGCAACACTAGCACCACATTACCAGACTCACATAGACCAGCCATAGCTGCACCAGAAAACAACTCTTAGAAATACACAAAAACATACTCGGAGGCTCTAAATGAGAACCTGCCTAAACAACAGAGACTTCCCAAGCAACCCCCACCCCACAACAGAAACCAGGTAACACATACGTCACGTCGTCAGTGTGCCAATCAAAAACAGCCCCTAAGGCTAAATAACACACTAGTAATCGGTGATTCTATCATCAGGCACACAGACATCCCACTCACTAGACTGAACAAGGAGAAGGTTACCGTAAGCTGCCTGTCGGGTGCCAGAATTCACCACATAACACATGCACTCAGGTCACTCCACAACAAGTACAATTATGACTCTGTCATTGTACATGTTGGCGTAAATAACCTGAGACGTACCTCCCTGGGCTACATGAAAAGTGACATGGAGGAGCTCTCTGACCATGTAGCCCAGGCTGGTATGACTCTGACTCTGAGTAGCATCGTGCCCTCACCCAAAATGATGCCAGCATACGAAGAAAAAATGATCAGTTTCAACAATTGGTTAAACTACTGATGTCATTCAAAGGGGATCCAGTACTTGTCAGCCTGGGACGACATGCTTGATGAGCCACGTTGCTTCGCCAGAGATGGCTTGCACCTGTCGCCCATGGGCTTTCGAATACTGGCCAAGACTCTTGCCGCCCCAATACTGCCTTTTTTAGGCAAGGCTCAAAAGACAAACCCGCCTCCATAAACAACAATAATAAACAAAAATTGAGGGTAATGCTGCTCAACGCCAGAAGTCTAAACCTCAAAATACACGCACTCAAGGCTCTCCTTAGTATGGAAGAAATCGGCGTATGTGCAGTGACAGAAACCTGGTTCAAGGCTCCAGAGAGCACCCCAGCACTACCAGGCTATAACTCCTACCATACCATTAGGTCCCAAAACCAGGACCGGAACACAAAAGGAGGGGGTGTGTCCATATTCATCAAGAACACCCACACCTCCAGGTTAGTAGCACAGCACACGGAATCTGAGACCATCCAAGTGCAATTGACAGCGGGTAAACTGACTGTTCAATTTATAGCTTGCTACAGATCTCCCACCTTGTCTCAGGACGCTCACGCAGCATTCCTGAGAACATTAGAAAGTATGAAGATTCTACCCAACACCATGCTACTGGGTGACTTCAACTATCCAAACATTGACTGGGAAAACTACTCAAGCTCAAACACCCTAGCCCAATGCTTCCTTGAGTTTATAAACTCAAACACCCTTGAACAGCTGGTCACCACTCCCACAAGAGGTGACAACATACTGGACCTGGTCATCACCAACATGGGGAACCTATGTTCCATACCTGAGGTAAACTCGCCATTGGTAAGATCAGATCACAAACTAATCACACTGGACATCCACACCCCCCCCCCCCAAGTCAAGGAAATCAAGGTAAAAAACTTCTCTAAAGCCAACTTCACACTCCAAGACCGAGGTGGGAAGTTTCAAAGCTCCCAATCAAATGGAAAATGATGACCCATCGGCAGAATCCTTTACAAGTGCATTCTATGAACACCTTCAAGAATGCATGGACCGAGCCATCCCAAGTAAAACAAAGACCAACTCCTCAAAAAAGAGGAAGCCAGTCTGGTGGACCCCGGCCATAAATAAACTTTACAACAGAAGGAAGAAGCTCCTGCAAGATAGAACAAAATCCCAAAATAAGAAGGCATCTCTGATTAACATCAGTAAAAAACTGCACTCCCTCATTAAATCATCCAAGGCCAACTTCGAAAGAAAAATAGCCAATGACTCTAAGGATAACCACAAGGCCTTCTTTAACTATGTCAAGAGTCTAGGGGCAAACTCAAAGATATGCACCAAGCTAGTGCATAATGGCCATAAATACACTGAACCAACCGACATTGCCAACATCCTGGCTGATAAGTTCAGTGCAAACTTCACCCCTCCCTCTCCACCAAAGGGGCTAGCACCCATCCCAGAAGAATGCGGCACTCCAGATATCTCAGACACACAAGTAAAGACAGCCCTTGCAAAGGCCAAAAACACAGCATCAATGGGACCAGATGCTATCTCAGGTTGTGTCTTACACGAGCTTCAAAATGAACTAACCCCCCCATCTCAAATCACTATTCAAACTCAGCCTCTCTATAGGCTATGTACCCAAAGAATGGCGTACAGCAACAGTCGTACCACTCCACAAAGGTGGTGCCACAACTGACCCTGGGAACTATCTTGACTAAGCTTGACTAGCTTGGTCTGCAAAGCCATGGAACGCATTATCATGGAGTTCATTAACAGGGACACTGGGAACCTGCAGACACTGGACCCCACCCAGTTCGGCTTTGTTAAAGGCAGATCTTGCCTCCTGAACTTGGTTGACTTCTTCGAAACAGTCACCAAGGCCATAGATGAAGGGAAGGTGGACCACACAGCATATCTGGACCTCGCTAAGGCGTTCAACACTATCCCACACTCAGGAATCATAGACAAACTCACCAGCTTAAATATTAACCCCTATGTCACGAGATGGGTTACCAATTGGCTCTCAGACAGAACCCACACGTTAAGAGTGGCAGCTGCCATGTCTGACTCTAAACCAGTCACAAGCTGAGTCCCACAGGGCTCAGTCCTGGGACCCCTCCTGTTCGGTATATATTTCTCCGAAGTACAGGCAAAGGCGGAGGGACTGTGGCTAACCAAGTTCGCAGATGACTGTAAATTGGGTGCAATAATTGACTCTCCAGCTGACACAGATATCCTGCAAAAGGGTCTCACAGAGACAAACACCTGGTGTCAAAGTCACGGCCTCAAGTTAAATGCCAAAAAATGCATAGTAATCCCATTTGGGAAAAACAAAGTACCTACAAACTACCACATAGATGGGAATCCACTAACTACAGAAGAAGTAATTAGGAACCTGGGTACCTAAGTAGATAGCATGCTCTCCTTTGATAACCACACAGCCAAAACGGTCAGGAAATCCTATGTGGCACACCTGATCACAAAGGGTTTCTCATCCAGCTCCAAGGAGGTGACTGTGCCCCTTTACTCCTCACTCATTAGGCCCATAATAGAGTACAATGCCCCATTTGGGATGTACCTCACTAGACACCTGCAACAACTAGAAAGACCACAGAAGTACCTCACTAAGAGGATTAAGGGCCTTAAACAATTACCCTATGAAGCATATATAACAACGGATTCATGTGGAGTTAATGCTCCTAGCATGAAACACAATACGAAAATGCTAAAAATACCAACTAGGAGCAACGCAATGAAGGGCATACAGTCCAAATAGGTAGATATTGTCTCCAAAAATGACAGTCACATCCAGATAGTACGTAAAAAACGAAAAAGGTTTAATTCAGGTGCACAAGAACAACGGTAAGCGCTTTCGCATCACTGCTTCATCAGACCAGTTAACAAATGATTCAACAGAGTTTAAATACCATGACTGGCGGGAAAACATTTAAAAATCTACTATTCTTAAAGGTAAAGCTCTCCATATAAAAAACTCCCTAAAAACAACTGCAACAAAAATGTGTATCATTTAACAACAACAATTGAATCAATATTGATGCTTACTATATAACTAGAAAACTATACATTTCAAATGTATTTACATACAGATACTAAAAAAGACACTCTGTCTGATTTCAATATATCTGACCATATGCAACTCTAAATTCATAAAAAGAACTCTGATGAAAAACTCTAGAGAATATATATCTATACACATATATCTCTTCAAGTGTGCAATACAACCAGCAAATACCTTGTAAATAATTAAATATACAAATACATATGTATATATTTCATTGTTAAAAACATATGTACTGCTCTATATGTTTATCTAATATACATATACCATAAATGACATCACTATTCAACAGGAAAACAAAACCTAAATATAAAAATGAATATATACATATAAAAAATATTTGATGATGACACACATAAAAAACACATAAAAACAGAATTTGGAAAGCTTATCGTATCTTAAGTCTCCTCATCTTTAGATAAGGTTTAATTGGTACTTTCCCATTCAAACCAGGTGGCTTATCGGACCTGAGTTTAATAATCCAGTTGCTTTCCTTTGATTCCGTAAGATTGTACATATCTCCCTTCCTATATGAATCATATAGTCTCTCAACTATCCTGAATTTAAACGTATGATCCAAACCAGTCTCGACAGTGTGTTTGGCCAATGCATTGTGAATGGTACCTTTTCTTATGTGATAGATGTGTTCATGCATTCTATCCCTGAGGCACCTGTTCGTTTTACCGACATAAAGTGTTGGCAGGGAACCGTACAACTAGTAACTCCTGGATCAACATGCGACAAAACCTTGGGATAACATAATAGACTCTTAAGGTTCATTTTATTCTTATAGACGAATCTAGGTTTGTCACCCACCACATCCCTAATGGCTGGGTCAACTGACAAAACATGCCAGTGTTTACTGATAGCATCTTTGATGCTTCCTACATCCCTAGTGTAATAAAGGGCAGAAAACACCTCTAAAACCATTGTCCTCTCCTTTATCATTGGTGACTGAATCTAATGATCTGTTAGAAAAATATGGTGCAGCCCTTTCCCTTCTCAAGTTATCTATATCCAGTATACCTGTGGACAAATCTCTCTCAACATCGATGTGAGACTATCTAGTTCAACACTAAAGCATGCATCACTGGGATTATACCTTGAGGCTCGCATAGCCTGACCTCGCACTATGTTCTTATATATATAACCAGGATGCATGCTGTGTCGATGTAGAAGGGAGTTCCTATAACATGGTTTTCTGTACAACCCAGTGTTGATGATACCCCCATCTAATCTCTCTACAAAGACATCTAAAAAAGATATCCTGGTCTCAGAAAATTCAACAGTAAACTTCAAAAAACTAGTAGCATCATTGATTTCATTAACAAACACATCCAGTTCCTCAACAGAGCCCTTCCACAGAAAGAACAGATCGTCTACAAAACGCCTATAGAAAGGGGCGTGTCTGATGTAAAGACAATTATTAAACATATGTTTAAACTCCCATTCAGCCATGACTAGGTTGGCGTAGCTATTGGCACAAGACGTGCCCATAGCTACGCCATCCTTCTGGAGGAACAGCTTGTTTCCAAAACAAAATACATTCGACTCTAGTATAACCTCCAAAAATGTCATAAGTAAATCGATCTCCACACCACTAAGATCAGATACCCTCCTTAGGTAACTGTCCACCATCTCAACACCTATAAGGTTTGGTATCATCGTAAATAGCGACTGCACATCCATCGTAACAAACACATACCTAACATCTGCTGAATCCGATCCCAAAAACTCATATAAATCTAGCAAAAATTGTTTGGTATCACGTAGAACATATTGGTTGCTATCAACAATACCTCTCAACTTATGTTCAACATAAATAGAGAAGGGTTCCGTAGACCACCCTCTCCCAGCTACTATTGGCCTATAGGGTGGATTAAGTGGATCCTTGTGGATCTTAGGTAGACCTTGAATAACTGGTATTAATGGATGTACTACTCGTAAAAATTCTGTTTTTATGTGTTTTTTGTGTGTCATCATCAAATATTTTTTATATGTATATATTCATTTTTATATTTAGGTTTTGTTTTCCTGTTGAATAGTGATGTCATTTATGGTATATGTATATTAGATAAACATATAGAGCAGTACATATGTTTTTAACAATGAAATATATACATATGTATTTGTATATTTAATTATTTACAAGGTATTTGCTGGTTGTATTGCACACTTGAAGAGATATATGTGTATAGATATATATTCTCTAGAGTTTTTCATCAGAGTTCTTTTTATGAATTTAGAGTTGCATATGGTCAGATATATTGAAATCAGACAGAGTGTCTTTTTTAGTATCTGTATGTAAATACATTTGAAATGTACAGTTTTCTAGTTATATAGTAAGCATCAATATTGATTCAATTGTTGTTGTTAAATGATACACATTTTTGTTGCAGTTGTTTTTAGGGAGTTTTTTATATGGAGAGCTTTACCTTTAAGAATAGTAGATTTTTAAATGTTTTCCCGCCAGTCATGGTATTTAAACTCTGTTGAATCATTTGTTAACTGGTCTGATGAAGCAGTGATGCGAAAGCGCTTACCGTTGTTCTTGTGCACCTGAATTAAACCTTTTTCGTTTTTTACGTACTATCTGGATGTGACTGTCATTTTTGGAGACAATATCTACCTGTTTGGACTGTATGCCCTTCATTGCGTTGCTCCTAGTTGGTATTTTTAGCATTACCCTATGAAGCATGACTAAAAAAGATGCAGCTCTTCTCAGTCGCTTACAGTCTTCTCAGAGGTGACCTATGTCTGACCTATAGGGCCATGTCAAACCCTGAACTAATGGACATGCTTCACCTCAAAACAACGAGATCCTCAGAATCACTTGTTCTAGCGACTTGAACCTATGTACAACAATAAACAGGACATGCTGGAGGGATAGATTCCTGTCCCAGCGACTCCCCACACTCTGGAACAGAATCCCTATCCATATTCGACAGAGCTCCTCTCTGACCCTTTTCTAGAGAAATCTTGATGAGTGGATGGGTAATCGTGAGTTCTACCCTGGGATCACTTCAGGAGCCCTGTTGACAGAGGCCCAGGTTACTAATCTAATGGGGAGGCGAAAGCCATCACTCTGTGGCTAGGCTTATAAATGCCCATGGGCAGATAGCCTAGTACTTACCTATGAACCTATGAAATCTTTAGGTCTGAAAACACCCTCAGAAGCCGGTGCCTGCTCAGCGGCTCCGGACCCATCTAAGGTAGAGACATCCGCAGGTTCAATACTTAAAGTATCTCATGGCATATCAGACTCCAAATGGGTCTTAGTAGAGGCCTGCGAATCAAAAGTAGCAGGTATCAGGGGCTGCGAAAGCGCCTCACTGAGTACCGGCGAACCGGCAACTGGCTTAAGAGAAGTTTTGTCGTCGGCTTTGGACCTCGACGGTCTGTCTCTGTCTTTTTCTTTGCGTTTTTTTTTAGGTATTTTGGTAGTCTGATTGCTAACTGACAACATTTCTGGATAGTTAAATCTCGAGCCAAAATATTTAAAAGCAAAAATATAGCGACGTTTAATAGTGTGTTGATTAAATTTAGCACAAAACTGACAGCAAGGCACATTGTGATCAGGGCCTAGGCAAGGAATACAGTACAAATGAAAATCCTTATGAGGTATTTGCTTCCCACAAGTAATACAATTATTAACTTTTACTGACATCGGTAAGGAGCAAGAAAAAGTTTTCCTAACTGGGTACTTAGCTTTTAGTTGAAGACTTCGGTTCTGAAACTTGAAAACGAAAATTTCAGGAGTCGGCCGACCGGCACTTGTGAACTACTTCTGCTTCGGGCACTGCGCGGCAAGAAAGACTGATGTAATGGCGTCGGCTACATGTTTTACACCCCTGACGACCTGATGTCATGGAAGAAGGGACAGCAACCAACACAGGACCCAAGACTTTGTTAATCAGGCCGACTGAGGGCAACCTGCCAGCAAATTACCCAAATGTAATGACTGCAACAGTGAAACACGAAGAACATCCAGAGGAACTCCCACCAAGAGGGGATCCTGACATCAAGGGAGACGACAGACAGAAAATCTCTTCCATTTGAACATGTATGACTTTCTAGTAGTGGAATTCCTGGCCTCCTGCAGAACCTGGAGCACGTCCTTAGAAAAGAAGTGCTTAAAAGTAATCAAAACTCTATCACCCACAGTGTCATTTGAAGAGCTGACAGGTAAGGATGCATAAGAAATCCTTTGTCTTGTGTGAGAAGATTCACCCAGTGAGGTAACTTGTGGTGATTGCCCCTGGACAAGTGATGAAGGGGGAAAATGCTGTCTGGGTCAAAAGGGAGCTACCAGCAAGATTATGGGAGAGTCTTGCCTGATTTTGTGCAGAACTCGAGGCAAAGGGAGGAGGAGGAGGAGGAAAAGCATACAGAACACACTCCCACCCAAGGAAAAGACAGGGGTGTCCCACTTTCTGAGCCAGATGACTTGGTACTCTGGAAAAGAATAGAGATAGTTGTCTATTCAGGGGGGAGGCAAAAATATCTACCTGAGGAATACCACACTGATGGACTACGTCCAGAAACACCTTTCTGTGAACCATCCATTCAATGGCCTATGTGCTTGACCTGCTCATTCAGTCTACCACTAGATAGTGCTCTGAAGGAATGTAAATTACATGACGAGTCACTCGATACTAGACAACTACATCACAAGCCTGAAGAGCCAATCTGCAAAGACAGGGGCCTCATGGCCCCTGCTTATTTTTCATACAACATCACAGTGGCATTGTCAGTGAAGATTTTGAGGTGGCCAAGTAGAACAAAGGATAAAAAGCTTGCAGAACTAGCAAAAGCACTCTCATTTCTTTTATGGTGGTATGACATGACCTCTGATGAAAAGGACAGACCCTGGACCTTTAGAGGGCCACAAGATGCTCCCCAACCCAAGTCTGGGGCATCCAAGTACAGTTCCTGAGATGGAACTGGAGCCTGGAAGGGAAGCCCTGGATTGAGAGAGGGTTGTTGAATCCACCAATGAAACTAGAATTTGACACAATGAAGAAAGGAACAGGGGACTCCAGAAGGTGACATTCCTGAAGCCACACTAACTTGAAGTGCCATCATAGCTTTCTCACATGCAGCCTGGTGACAGGAATCATGGGAATAGTGTAGGTCATAAACTCCAGAAGCCAGAGAACTTCCCTGGCTGTAAGACAGGATAGAGGAAGGAGAGAACGGAAAAAGGTTATCATAAACAAAAGCCTTGGAGCAGGAAAAGAAGCCATCATGGGAAGAGACTGAACATGGCACCCTATGAAAATATGATCCTGGGAGGGTGTGAGAACAGATTTCTGGAGGGTTATGGTGAACATCAGACTTTGTAAATGACCAGTGGTAAAGTGAAAATCCAGCAATGGACTGCTGGGAAAGGAAGTCTGAATGAGTAGGTCATAAAGAGAGGGGAAAATCTGTATCCCTCAAAATCTGCAAAAGGCTATGACAGGAGTGAGGCATTTAGTGAATACTCTTGGGGCAGAAGAAAGGCAGAAGGGTAAAGCAGAAAACTGAAAATGTGAGAAAAACAGTGAAACATAAAAATTTCCTAATCAGAAATAGAATGGGGATGTGGAGGTAGGCATCCTTGATGTCCAGGGAAATCAAGAAGGTCTGGGGAATAAGAGGAAACAAGGTCTTAAGAGGCAGCAATTGGAAAGAAGGTACCTTGAGAAAGGTGTTGAGCAGAGAAAGATTCAGATGGATCTGCAGGTACTATTCTTTCAGGGAACCAAAAACATGTTTTGAGTTCCTGCAATGCCTTATCCTTATTCTGAAGGGACTTAAGTCAGTAGCAGCTGTCCCAAAAAGATTTTTTATTATCCAGAAGTGCATCCAAAAGCCTGACTTTAATATCAGGTAAAGCCTGTAAACATAGCCAAGAATAACATCTTATCACAGAGCCAAAAACAGCAGCCCTGGAACAGACAAATTGTATCATAGCTGCATTTTACAGAGTGACAGGTGACCTGGGAGCTGGATCCAAGAAAGGAAAAAGCTGCAGCCTTCCCATCAGAGTGAGGAAGGTCAGAGGCCACCGAAGCAACCCGAGAAGGAAGGGCCAAAACATACCTAGTTATGTGGGCTTGGTAATTAAGAGCCGTAAAAGATAAGGTGGCAGCAGTATATAATTTTTTTACTCATCCTCTCCAGTGTTCAACTACCTTTACCTAAGGGAAGGGACTCAGTAGATGGCAAGAGCTTAGACGGTTTGTCAGAGTAAACAGAAACCACTGTAGGCTCAGCAGGAGGACACTTGTACAAAAATTTGCATACCTCATCCACTTTATAGAACCTGTCAAGTTTCTTAGGAGCTGGGAGTTGAGAGTCAGGAAGCACAGAGGCAGCAGAAAAGGTGTCCAAAAGGGCTGCCAAAACAGAAGGAACAGCAGACAGCTTAGTAGACTCCATCTGTAAAAGTTCATAACGTCTTTTTTGAATGTTAGAGACCTGGGAGTAATCCCATTTGAAGTACTCCATCATATAAGCAACAGTAACTCCAAAGGATAATTCTTCAAAGGAGGAGTCTGTGCTCAAAGACTCCTTTTCCTCATATTCACAGTCTAGAGGGGAAGGAATCTGAGAGGAGTAAGCTAGGGGTTCCTCTCGACAGTCCAAGTCCTCATTTGAGGAATCTAATTACCTAGGGTTCTTAATGGGTTGGAAGACCATGGAGGTGCAGGGAAAGACACCACCTGAGGGAGCTTCAAGGCCATGTAAGCACTGAATATTGCCAGAGTAAAATCCTGTCATTCACTTTGGGGCTCTTTAACAATAGTGGTAACGTGATTTTTGTTTGTTTTTTTATTTTTTTCTTAGGCAGGACATCTGCCTGAAAGACTCTGAAGTGGTTCAGACTCTTGATGAGATTTGATAATTGTAGTCAGAATTTCTTCCCTTACCAAAATGTGAGGAATCACCCTTGGCTTCTCAGAAATAATCACCTGAGACTTCCATCAACGTCCGGGTCCGGAATGGATATCGAAAAAGTGTCCAAAGACATGCAAGAAGTCAGATGCTATCATTCACCAGGACTGTGGCAGATGAATTCTATGAAATCAACTGATGGTCTTCAGGGCATTCACTAGCATCTAGAGAGACATCCAGGGGAGGCTGGACAGAAACCGGATCAGCCTTAGCCCTTTTGGCCATCTTCTTAGCAGACAGCTGACCCTCAAGCCAGGATGATTCCACCATAGCACCCTGGGCCGAGAGCTTAAATGGTTGGTTCTCAAGGTATATGGATAAGGAAGATATGCAACTATGAAGGGTCTAAGGGACAGAAGGTTGATAGATGCAGCTCCTAAGAAAAAAATTACACTGGTCGTGACAGGTCTTTATGGGGAATCTACCTCCCACACTGACATTTTCCCTTTGATGACAAGAACACAAGTACAATAAGGAAAAAAGGTAGAGAAGAAACCCCAATGGGGCACTTATCTGAAAACAGTCTGGTAACAAGCACGGCAGAAAGATACTCCAATTGATGTTAGACAATGGCGTTTGGACTGGCAGCAAAGAAAATCTGAGTGTTTGAGTCCGTATATCAACTTTACACTCTATGTCTTATGATGGAAGCATGTGTGTGATGTACATGTACAGCTCCTATAAAATCTAAAGGTTTTGGTATAGTGGCCAGATGTTGGGCTATCTTTGGCAGGAAATCCCTTATGTAAAGAATACTATAACAGTGATATGGAAGGACATCTATGGATTCTCCAAGTTGTCCTCAGCTATGAGCATTATGTGATAACGAATGCATGGGTACATCCTGCAATTCCATGGTACAATTTTTAGTACAAAGGTTTCTTTTCCGATATGGCAAGTTATACTGTCATGGAAAAGTTTATTCACTTTCTTTACTTCTTTAAATGCAATACATACAAAAAAAAAAAAACAGAACACAGGCAGATCACTATTTTCTTTGCCTCTTAATTAATCCAAGAGGCAAGCACTGGTCTTGGATTTGCAGTGGCAGGTACATGTGAAGGAACAATTAAAAATGCTGCATAATGAATTTCAATATCCAAGTTCAAATGCCTATAGGGTGACCAGTCAGTGGTACACAATGGTTTAAGGAAGAAAAGTAAAAAAATGGTACGCATTTAGACTTGATAAAGTACCTGTGTGTGAAAACGCTTATTTACTTTTTTTTTTTTTTTTTTTTTTTTTAATCAAAATAGAACACTGTCGTTGTGGATTCTTTAGCCTTGTTGTTTTGTGTTATTGAGGAAGAGAAGCTGTTAAGAGTGGCTCGGCTTGCTCGCTCATGTAATGTGCATAGTTTTATAAATGTCAATACTGTTCTGTCTGCAGAAGACTGGAAAGTTATAACTGAATATTATCAGACAATGCTAGAAACAAAAATTAAAAATCCTCACCCTGGCAAAAGCAACACATCAAGAAAGAAGGGTGAGGGAGGGAGTGGCTACTTCAGCAGTGATCATTTGAACATCTACTGTTATTTCTTTTTTACTTATTTACATTTGTTAACAGAGTAGTGTCCGACTGGGGTAAAAAAAAAACTGTTTTCAGCAGAGACCCGGGGAGAAAAGCTCCACAACACAAAGAACATTATTAAGGTACAAACAGTAAACTTAGTTTAAGCACTACATTGCTAACAATATGTAAATGAGCTTACAAAAATATTACAACAAAATACAATAACAGAATACAATATAAAATGCATGTTTCAGGCATACAGGAATACTATACATTTTTTTTTTACAATACACATGAGGTACATAAAGTCATGTAGCTTTACAATGTGACTCACTTCTGAAAGACCAAAATTGGTCATGTAGTTTTACAAGTTAGGTCACCTGAAGGAACAAAAATTAAGATAAGACAGATAGTGGGAAAGGCCTATGTAGGATGGGTACTATTTGGGCTAACATGTGAGTTGAGTGGGACAAAATAGGAAGAATATTAGTTGGGAGTAATACAGGGGCATAGCCAATTATCATTTAAATAGTCTTCCAGGGTAGTTTTAAATGTGGACAGGTTGGGGTTTTTTAGTTATCTGTTGAGGAAGTGTGTTCCAATCTTTGGCTATTTTACAGGAGCAAAGGGAGTTTCCGTGATAGCTGTGAGACTGGGTTACTTTTAGCATTAGTTTGTTGGATGACCTGAGGAGTCTGGAGTTTGCGTTTAGATGGACTCATAGCCAGCCTTAGGCATAGGCCAACTAGGCAGCTGCCTAGGGCACAGCTCTAGCAGGGGCACTTTTCCAGTGATCTGGATGGTGTAAACAGACCAGGATGGGGGCACCAGGTGGTGTGGCGAGGGAGCTGTGAAGCTCTTTTGCCTAGGGGACAACTTGTCCTAAGGCCGACCCTGGACAAGGTTTGATAGAGCTGGGCAGTCGGTAGGGTTGAATATGATTTTATGGGCAAGTGAAAGTTGTTTTAGTAATAGTATTATTACAATAATACAGTAAGTGCACTTACACAACTGTAATATGTTCTTCATATTGATCACTGTGGCAGTAGCCTAAGTTATATGGGTAAAATTACCACAGCTTATAAATTTTGGGAGGTGAAAGGATTACTTCAAGAGGCCCTGGAGAATGTTCCTAGCAAAGCCTGATCTTGATCTAGAGAAGAAATTAAGCTTTTAGTGCTTTGTCAAAGTTATGTACAGAGGATCAAGTTGCTGTTTCTAAAATACTTCTGGAATCTAACCCTTTCCAAAAAGCCACAGGGCCTTGACCCTGCTTGGAATAGTTTTATTTTGGCGAGTATAACAAAAGGTAATTATCCTAGAAAACTATTTGGAAAAAGCCTGTTTTGACATGGGTTGTCATTTCTTACCTTCACAGGAAATGAACAATTAATCCAAAGATCTGAATGTCTTTGGACATCCATAGCACAGACCATCTTTTCTCCCTCATTTATGTTCTGGAAAGAAAATGGGGAGATGGACAGTTTGTCTTAAAGTAAACACAAATAACATTTTAGGCATAAAAGGAGGATTACTTTTCAAAGAAACTCTGTCCTTGTGGAAAATCAGATAAGGTTGACCACCATAACAGCTTGCAACTCACCTTCATTACAGAGGTCAGAGCAATCAGTAAAACTGTTTTCTGTATTAAGAACCTCAAGTCAGCCGGGTTAGCTGATTCAAATAAGAGAAAGTGTTAGCTTCTCTAACACAAAATTAAGATCATAAGGACAAGCTACCAGTTTTCTTGGAGGCCTCTTATGTAAAACCCCTTTCAAAAAAAACATTTTAACATGAGAATGCAATGAAAGAGGAGCACCCATGGGCAGACATGCTGAAACAGACGATAAATGAATATTGATGGATGAGTAAGAAAGGCCATAAGATAGTAACTCTCACAACATTGTAAAACTAGAGAATTATGCCTAAATAGATGCTTGTTACATTGCTAGCACGAACTGAAAAACCTTTTCAAATTATATGATTTGCTAGTAACAGGCTCTCCATTAGTACCTGTTGTACATCCTCAATAAACAGGCACCTACAGGGAATTAAGACCGTATCCTTGACTGGAGTCGGGACACCCCTGTTCTTGTGAGTAGATCCAGTCTGTGAGGAAGCTTGTGGTAATTGTCCCTCTCCATTTCCAAAAGTGAGAATCATTATTGCCTGGACCAGAAAGGAGTTACTCCAATGACCTTGGGGGATTCCTTCTGAATTTTCATAAGTACCATGAAAAAGGGTGGAAAAGCATACAGGAACATTCCTGTCCAAGAAAAAGGAAGAAATAGGCATCTGTCTTCTAGATGTCATGTTGAAGACTGCTCCTATGAATTCCAAAATAATGTTTGGTTATCTCCAGATGAAAACAAATCTGAAATACCTGATCCCTTGTCCTTATTAGCAGATGCCTGGTCAGGGCAGTAATGAGCCAGTCATCTAGATATGGAAACACGTGGAATCCACGCAGTCTCAAGTGAGCTCCCACCACTGTCATGCATTTGGTAAACACCCAGGAGGCTGTGGTGAGGCCAAAGGGCAGTGCTCTGAACTAGTAGTGAATGGCTCCCAGTAAGAAGTGCAAATACCTTCTGGATTGTCTATTCATCTTTATGTGATAGTACACATCCTGAAGGTCTATCGAGCACATCCAGTTGTCCTTGTCCACGAAGGGAAAAATGGACTGAACCATGACCATCCAAAACTTTGTATGTTGAACTGACTTGTTCAATATGCTGAGATCCAAAATTGGTCCCCAGTCCCAGTTTTCTCTGGCACTAAAAAGAAGCCTGATTAAGTTCCAAATTTTATCTGATCTGGCTGGACTTCTTGGATGACTTTTTTTCCAAGTGGCTTTTGCATTTTTAGCGCTACTGCTTTCCTCTGACTGGGTAGAACATGAGGAATTTTGCATACAGTTGGAGGTAGAAGGGAAAAGGAATTACACAACCTCTCGAAATAATCCTCTACACCCAGGTATCTCTTGTTATGTCTAGTGAAGCTCTCTGGTGCAGGGATAATCAACCCCCGAATGCCTCCAGAGGTGAACAATCGGACCCTCCTTTCAGGAGCGCTGGTAGGGTCTATCAGAGAAAGAATCTCTGGACCCCTGGTTTTGTGGGCCTAATCTACAGCAGGGGAGTTGTCATCCATTAGAGTCACCCCCCCAGTTTGTCCCTAGGGGAACGTTCTCCATGTGTGTCCTGGAAAAGACCCTTGGGACTTTTTGAACCACATTTTACAATCGCCTCATTGATCCCTAGAAAAGAATCATTGAGGAGTAAAAAAACCCACTGCAGAGAGGATCTTTTCATCCTTCTCACACTTGGACAATGTGTCCTTCACTTTTAGGGCAAACAATGAACTGCCATCAAAGGAAGCACTGATAAACAAGGACTTGAAGGGCTCCACAAAAAACACATCCAGGCATGATTTCTAATGGATATGCCTGAACCAGCTTGTCCATGAGGCACCTTTGGCTGCGAGTGAAACAAGCCTCACTGATGAATTCAAAATGGATTGGAGGGTGGCTAAATGAGGGACCACAGAGAAGAGAGCCTTAGCAGTAACAGTTCCTGAAAGGGACTTTGAAAGCCCCTTAATCAAATCCCTTTGTAATCCAGTAAAATGTGCCGAACAGTTCAGTGACCTAAGAGCAAAGGTCACTGACCCCTAGACACACATCTCAAACCTGTCCATTACCCTAGACTCCCTGTTAGGGGGATGAACAGAGAACATAGTTCAGCAAGTTCCTTCTTAGGGGATGCCTCCACGGGTATCCCCATACTCGAAAATTCTTCCTGACTGTTGGGGCCAGAATCTAATCTGGCCTCTTAGGAACTGGATCAACTGAGTCAGGCTCCTTCCATGCCCACTGTGAGACCCAATAAATGATCTCACTGGCAAGAGGAGTAACCCAGGAGGTAAGATGGGCCAGCTCCCAAGGCTTCCAGAAATACTGTTTCAGGATCTCAAGGATGTCTGCAAATGAGAATCTTCTGAAGATGATGGTGGGGACCCTTCTATATTGAAATCAGCATCCTCAGTGACTGACTAATGTGAAGAGCCCAAATGTCTCCTCTTGCAATTCCTCTTCTTAGGGACTTCTCAGTGGATGTTCTGGTGAAGAGTCAGAAAAGATCGTAAAACCCTGCTGGGTGGGATCTGGGGGTCTTGAGCTGGTTATCCCTGTGGCGTAGAATGATGAAGCTCGAAGCAGAGAAACATCTGGCAACTAGACTGAAGATTCGAGGGGGGTAGGATCAGTCCATCCTGTCAAAGCAGAAAATACTCTCTTCATTACCTCAAAGGCAGACTGTCCCAGAGATAAGAAAGACCCCAGCTATGAGAAGGAGGGCTTAGTGACCCCTGACTTCCTTCACTCTAAAAACAATCTTTCCAAGCAGGAAGTTAGAGCCAAGCTATCCAATGCTGAAGCACCGATGCCCAGAGACAGCTCCAAAACCCTCTGAGTTGACTCAAATGCCTCAAATCTGACAAGGAAGGTTTGGCTCTGACATTCATCTGGATCTGTGGATATCAGAACCAGAGAAATCAGAGCTCGTTTCGGATCTTAAGCTAGGGTCATCTTTGGATCCCAAGCCAGATGGACCCCGAAGGTTCAGATCGAGGGGTTATGAAGCAACCAGAGGGATCAGAGAGGGAGCAAGAAGTGTTGGTGTGGTAGACGGATGGGTCTCCTGACCTGAGGGGGGTAGAAGCTGGTAAAACACCCATCTCAATCTGTGCTGAGAGAAACTTCCTCATCATTCTGTCCACATCTTCCTCAGTCAAACTTCTGGTCGAACGAGTCGAAGAAAGGGAAGGTGACTTGGATCGGTACTCTCCAAAACTGAAGAGAGAACCCTGGAAAGCACTGGATCATAAGGAGGAGAATATCTAGTCCTAGAAGAAATTATTGGATCAGAGGATGTAGGATCCACCAATATTTTTCTTCTTTGGATCCAAGGGGAAGGACTTTGAGAAGCTTTCGGATCTATGACCTCTTCCTTGACAGCTCTGAGGAAGGAGTCAAGGAAGTAGAAGGCCTAGGAGATTTTGATAGGGACTCCTTAGCCTTAATAGTGGGTGAATGAGCCTCAGAGATAGCTTCACCAAAACAGAATGGTAGTAAACCTTTAAGGATAAGCTTATTTTCCCTATCCACTAGAGCCCTGGGATTAATTTTTTTTTTACAAATGAAACAATCCTCCTGAAGTCGTTGTGGGCCTAAACAAACACAAAGGCTATGAGTGTCTGAAATAGGCAATTTGTACCCACATTTCAGACACTTCTTAAAACCAGCAGGTCCTTTCTCAGACATGGTTGCAACAAAAATAAATAAAATTAAATATATATATATATATATATATATATATATATATATATATATATATATATATATATATATATATATATATATAAAGATAAAATAAAAATTATATAGAGGTACGGAAAAAAAGTAGAGAGAATACCAACAAAGGTAATTAGTACTATACTAATGTGCAAGACAGTCAGGAAAAGAGGGCAACGGACTTCAAACAATGGTAAAATAGAAATAAAATCATGTAAAAAAGATAAGGGAATAATATATATAAAATACAGATACATTTATTAGAAGAGATCAAATAGAAAAAAGAATACACTTTTCTTTTAATGAAACTCGAGAGCTATGGCTGACAACGTCTTTTTGTGAAAAGTAGCAAACGAGACCTGGGGTATGTTACAGGTTGCTGCATTACAGGTAAAGGAGAAGCTCGAGAGCTTTTTGGTTACCATGAGCTTTAGTAACGGCCAAGTGAGATCAGAGGTTGTGGATAACATGAAAACTGACATCAGATCTGGAGCTAGACAATTTGTGAACACACGGAGTTACTGGATAGTCCGAAGGGTGTGGCAGAGAACTGATAATGTGATCCAGACACACAAAACATTAAGAAACACCTGAAGTTTGGATAAATAGGGATGTGATGACACGCATCTTTTAAATCAAGAGTGAATGAGGAAGAGAAGGTAAAAGACTATGAATTGACAGCATTTTGAACTTGGGATCATCACAAACAAATTTAGGAAGGAAAGATCTAGAACTGGTCTCCAAGTATTTTCTTTCTCTGGCATTAAAGACATCCTTAAATACAAATGTAATCCCACCTAAGGAGGAGGAACTGGTTCTATCACTCCATGGAAAAGCATGCCATGAAGGACAGGTGTTAAGAGTTTAATTCTAGCGGATAAGGGACTACCCCCCCTGGAAAGGAAAGACTCCCTCCCACTACCATCTGTAACCTTGATGAATGATCATCAGAACCCTTTTATCGGAAACTGCTGCCAAAGAAAAAAGTGGAGATTCAGACCTTCTGGAAGGGAAAGGGATTGTCAGGGTGGGATGGGGTGAGACAAGGTCCCTTAAACAGTCAATCTGACTTTTTGAACTGTCCTTGGTTTTGGGGGTTCCTGAATTCTTTTTGGAACCCCTTTGCAATTTCTTCTTAAATGCCTGTTTACCTGCGTTTGTCTGAGTCTGTGTATCTTGTTATCCGTCAAAACTGGATGACAGATTACAAAATACCTTAGAACATTTGGAAATGGAGGGCTGAAAAATCTTAGATTTCCTGTATCAACTTACCACTCTCATTACACTTTTTAATCACCTCTGCAGCAGAGGAGCCAAAATTAAATCTCTATCTAAAGGAGAATTTAAAATCTCATTTTTATCATCTGGCAGGTTATGAGAACGCAGGCAGGCAAACCTCCTCAACACAGTACCAGTGGCTAAAGTCCTTGAAACAGCATTCACTGAATCACACACACACACTGTAAACAGATTAGTGACTTGTACAATAGAAGAAGCTAAATTATTTAAAGCAGATATTTCCTCACAATACGAAACTGCAGACAAAAAAAGTCCATACTTACACAATTAGTCAGAACAAATATTAAAAGATGGGCCTGACCATTCAAAATTCTGAAAAATCAAAGCCACCGAGCATACATTATTTCATCATACTTATCAATAATCTTTAATCCTTATTAGGATGGGTAGGATTACAATTAACTAAATGTTAGCAGCAGTAGGATTAACTACAGCTATAGCTGCTGGGTCAGGTTTCAGAAGAGCGTATGAAAACTTAAAAGACTGAGGAACTTTATAAGTCCTTATCTGCCTTTTTTTAGGGGCAGCAGGCTGATGATCAGAAAAACTGCAGACAGTAATACACAGACATCCCTTCAGAGCTGACAGAACTGAAGGAAGAGGTAAAGGCATAGCCAGCCTTAGGCATAGGCCAACTAGGCGGCTGCCTAGGGCGCCGCTCTAGCAGGGGTGCTTTTTCAGTTATTATTTGTTGTAGGTAGACAGATCGAGATTGCAGATTCCAAACATTCAGCATCCACACATCCAGAAAACAGCATAAAAGGCTCAGACATGGGACATAAGAGTCCCTTCATCATCCAGGTTCCTCTAGAAGAAAAAGGCAGAGGGATGGTTGGGTAGGAGTGTGAGGAGAAATGAAGGAAGACAACATAGATGCCAAATTATGGTAAGACAGAACCTTTTAATCTGATATCATCTTCTTCATTCCTCCTCAGGATAAGGTCAGAGTCCCCAGATATGCAAAATATGGATGGCCCTCATGGAAGGATATGCCAAAGCACCACTGAACCAAAGGAAGCCCTGCTCCTGGATATGACAGCCAACTTATAACGCGATACAAAGGCATGATCCTGCCATACAAATGTTATCAATGGAAGTTCTAGAATAGAAGGTTATATAAGTAGCCATAGCTCTGCTGGAATGTGCCCTTTGAGGTTTAGGTAATTCCAGTTCCTTCGATTATTAAATGTACGAGATGCAGTCAGATATCCATTTAGCCACAGTAATTTTAGATGCTACTTGTCCAATCCTATCAGAGGAGAAAGCTATGAAAAGTTGATCAGACTTCCTGTGTTATTTGGTCCTGTGCAGGTAAAAACGAAGTTGTCTATGAACATCTAGAAAATGGAGAACATACCCCGCTTTATTACAGAAAGCGCACTGGCATTTGAATACATTGATTAATATTATTCTCAGGAGTTACTTTGGGCATAAAAGATGGATTGGTGCCTAAGGAGACTCTCTTTATAAAAAAGAATGTAAGGAGGTTTGCAGAATAAAGCTTGTAGTTCAGTAATCCTCTTAACAGAAGTTACAGCCACCAAGAAGACGGTCTTCCATAACAGAAACTTCATGTTGCAACTAGCTGCTGGCTCAAAACTTCCCTGGGTCAAAGCCTGCAACAAAAGTGTGAGGTCCCAATCGGGGGATGGGTCCTTAATTGGGGCCTCAATAGGAACACACCTTTCATGAAGGATTTGCAGAGTCTAAAAGTGAACACAGAATGGAACTGACTTGCAGTCTGAAAGTTCGAAATGGCAGCTAATTGTAGTTTGATAGTCGAAAAGCTAGCACCTTCAAATGGGCTGCGAAGAAATATCAAAACGTCTGAAACTGGTGCTGAGAAAGGATCAATGTTCCTGCTTGTGGCCCAAATAACAAACCTTTTCCACTTACTAGTGTAGACTTTTTAGTGGAAGCCTTTTGTGAAGCCAGAAGAATTTTATGGACCGGGGAATTCGGCCTGGACTGTCTCACTAGAGTTGGAAGTTGAGAAAGCAAGCGGTCAATTTGAGGGCTCGAAGGTTTGGATGTTGCATCCCTGATGGATGGGAAAGGAGATCCTGGACATGGCTCCTGATTCCAAGGAAGATATTTCAGATGAGACCATAGGAAGAGGAACCACACCTGACAAGGTCAGAAGGGGGACAATGAGGACGACTGAGCTCTTCAACCTGCTTGCCTTCTGAAGAAACTTCGGAATGAGAGGAAGATAAGGGTAAGCTTACAGGAGACCCAGGGGCAAATCGTGGACTAGTACATCCCTTGGGGACTATCCCTGAGGAGGGATCAGAGCAAAGAACTTGCTGCATTTGTTCTTGAGGGGAGAGACAAATAGGTTGCAGCAAGGATGACACCAACTGCTGAAGATCATGTTCATCACTGGCCGATTGCAGGACCACTTGTGCAGAAACAGGAGCGATCTACTGTGTCTGTCCGCCAAGTTGTTAGTTTGCCCCGGGATATGCATTGCAATTAGAAGGCAGTCTGAAGATATCACCCATTTCCACACCATCATGGCCTCTCTGCACAAGGGGTAAGAATGGGTTCCTCTGTTTGTTGATGTACCATAAAACAGACATGTTTGTCTGTGTGTACTACACTAGTTCTCAAGGGCAGAACGTTCAGAAAGGCTTGCAATGTTAGGACTACTCATCTGTAGGACACTGATATGCAAGCTGGTCTTGGTAGGAGACCACGTGCCTTGGACCATCTTCCATTGTAATGCCCCCCCACCCGAGCTGAGAAGTGCCCGTGGTCACAGAAGCCATAGGAGGCTGTTCAAGAATGGTCTGCTTAGAATGACACTGTCTGTTTGTATCCATCAAATGAGGTGATGCTTGCAAATGAGTCAACCTGATACGAAGGGAAAATGGCTGAGAGTGGATGGACCACTGTGTCACTAACGTCCACTGGAGAACCTGCACGAAAATCTGGCTAGAGAGACTAACAGAATGTTTGCAGACATGTACCCTAGGGTTTTGCAGGATCAATCGAGCCATGGAGGTCTCTTGGGCTAACAGTTCC
This sequence comes from Protopterus annectens, assembly GCF_019279795.1. Taxonomy (NCBI): domain Eukaryota; kingdom Metazoa; phylum Chordata; order Ceratodontiformes; family Protopteridae; genus Protopterus; species Protopterus annectens. The sequence continues at coordinate 175,099,819 of NC_056743.1, read as the reverse complement.
TGTACCTGACTTCTCAAAATGGTTACTCTGTGAGAAGGAAGAGATGCTATCTGATCCCTTGTGTTGAGCTGTCTACCTATGTATTCCAGGTTCTGTACCGGAGTCGGGTTGGATTTGCTCATGCTTATGGTGATGCCCAGGGAGTGAGACAACTGGATTAAGTAGTCACTGGCTTGGATTAGCCAATTCCTCGTGGGAGTGGTCAGGAGCCAATTGTCTAAATATGGAAACAGCTGGAAACCCCTGAGCCTCAAGTGAGCCACTACCACTGCCATGCATTTGGTGAACACCCGGGGGGGGGGGTTAGTGATGACCCACAGGGCAGTGCTCTGAATTGGTAATGATGGGCTTCCAGCCAGAAGTACAGATATTTCCTGCAGCACCTGTCTGTTTTGATGTGATAATATGCATCCTTCAGATCTATCTAGCACATCCAGTCATCTCTGCGCAACGGTGGCAGAATGGACTGAAGTATAACCATTTGGAACCTGAATTCTTTATGTATTCATTTAGTTTGCTTAGATACAGGATGGGTGTAAAGTCACCTTTCTTTTTTGGCACCAAAAAGTAGCAGGGGTAGGTTCTAAATCCTTTCTGTTTGGTTGGAACCTCTTGGATGACTCTTTTTAGCAACAGTTTGGGATTTCCTTTGCTGCCTGTTCCCTTTGACTGGATGGTACATCAGAAAGGCTTTTGGAATTTGGGGGAAGAAGACAAAAGGGAATATAACTTCTGGATATTATCCTTGTATGCCAAGACATAGATGGGCCCATCCCAAATGTTTCCAAGGGAACTGACTTCTCAGAGGAAGGAGGTTGGGCAGACCATCCACCTTTCTGCTTCAGGATCTCTAATATATCCCCAAAGGAGACATCTTCAGGTGGGGATCAGGGGGACCCTTCCCCCCATCAAAGTCAGTATCCTCGGTTAAAGACTCCAATGGGGAGTCCACATGCCTCCTTTTACACATCTTCCGAGGGACTTCCTCAGCTGGGTAACCTGGGGAAGTGTCAGAAGAAGGGTATCCTTCCTGAGCAGGGAATTCTTGGAAGGCACTTGGAATAGGAAGACTTGTGGCAGGGAAAGAGCGAGAGAGAGAGAGCAAGGCCTGGATCCAATGAGGGCAGAAGGATGGATTATGGAAAGTGCCAGCAGATCTCCAACTCAGGAGAAAACCCTCTCCACTATCTGAAAGGCCGAAGGACCAGGAAAAGCCCCATCTCCCCCAAAGCCGAAACTAGAGAGGAAAAAAATGGGCAGGACTCGCTCTGAATCCACAGCCTCTGGAAGGGATCGTATTCAAGCTATTGAGTACCAAGGTGCCTAAGGGAAGGGACGGCTCCGAGAAAGACGTTGCCAAGCCAAGTCCCCCAGACTCAGTACCGAAACAACTGCTCTAAGACTCACTCTGCTCTGAAAATGCCAGAACAAAGCTAGTCAAGGGCATCCACGGCATTGAGGAAGGGAGCTTCCTGTGCGCCAAAAGCCCAATGCCCAAGGTAGTCCCAAATCCTGAGATTCCAAAACAGTGTGTCAGACTGGAAAAGGAATGCTGATGGGATGGCCTGAATAGATCACAGATCTGACAGGGGTTGGAGCAGAGACTATCCCCATCTGAATCTGGGCCTTGAGAAATCTCTTAATCATTCTGTCCATATCCGCCACGGACCAGATCTAGAGGACCTGGATGAAGCTGATGAGGGGAGCCTGGAATGCTTGGACTTGAAGGAGCAGTGGACTTAGAGGAAGGAGCAGAAGACCTGGAAATCCTCAGATCCAGAGGTATGGAATCCAATGTAGGAGCCAATGCGGTCATAGGAGATATAGTAATAATATCCCCTAGATCCACAGAAGCTGTAGGATCTGACCAGGGGGTTATTTTTGCAGATTCGAAGAAGCTGGATCCGTAGATCTCTTGAGCTTCTTGGCTTCAACAGAGTCCCTTGGAGAAACTGGCAGGGACTCTTTAGGAGCAGCAGGACAGGAAGAGAAAGAAGCCACAGAAGGGGTCTGAGCCTCCAGAGCCGAGGAGGGAAGAAGGCCCCTAAGAATTAATTTATTTCTATGGTCTGGTAAAGCCCGTGGATTAAAGTGGCACAGATGTTGTACTCCGCTTTCAAACAGTCAGCACCCAGACAGTGCAGGCACTCCTTGTGGGCATCCTGGTTGGGGATTTTATGCTCACAAGAAGTGCAGCGTTTAAAACCAGCTAAGGGTTTGTCTGCCACGACCCAGAAAAACTACCAAAACCAACTGTCACCACAAAGAAGATAACGATCAGTTAAGTTTTAACTCTACACTTTTTTTAATCCAAAATTGTTTAACTCTAAATTTTAAACTTCACATTAACTATTAATTTTTAATATACTTCAAAATATAAGGTTAGATATAAAGCTAACCTAAACTACCTTTTTAACAGGAAAAGAAGAAAGCACGCACACACACTCAAAGAGAAAAATGGACGGAGAACTTACAAAATACACCTAAAGCTGAAAAACAGCAAAAGCTAAGATAACTCTCTAACCCAAGCTTCAGAGCATGAGATCGGCGTCCAGTTTGCTGAAGCGGCAAATGAGATCTGAGGTACTTGGGTGGATGAGGGGTATTATCGGTGGGAGGGAGGAGATTGAGAATCGGATCCAAGTCTGTAGAATATGGCCGAGCCAGATCAGAGGGTTGGATCAGAGACCCTATCATGAAGAGGGATAAAGAAGAAATCAGATCATTTTTTCAAAAATGAAAGTTTGTTTTTCCTCCAAAGGAAACATGTCTGGTCAGCAAAGACGATCTTCGATTCTCGAAAGCCTCAGTGGTGCATATTTTAATGCCAGGAAAGCTCTGAAGGGCTTGGCACCCTAACCTAACTTTTTAGTCAGCTCAGCTAGAGCTGACTAATGGTTTGGGCACATGGAAGTGCCCTTAAGCTTTGAAAGCTGGATGGCTTTTGTATCCTTGCAGGATATAACCATATAGCTTACGCAATTGCGGAAATGATTAATTTGAAGAACATCTCAGGGTACTTATTGCTTAAGTTAGAGGATACGGAGTTTAACAGTCTAGGTGAATGACAGACTGAAAACTGAGCAAAATGAGAATGCACAAGAATGTCAAAAATGTTAATAAAACAGAAATAAACATTGAATATAACTTAAATAATTTAACACACGGATATCAGATAATATAAACAGGTGTAATGACAGAGCTGCAGAAATTAGGAAGTTTAATTCCATAATGTACAGGAATTCCATTTAAATAAGTACCGTACATCTACCTAACTTTGTGCCATATAAGGATAAACTCCTGATTACAACCCAGGTGACCAAAAGTACAGTTTTGTACCTACCATAAATGTAGATGTTCGAAGATCCACATTGCTGCAGTCCTTACACTTGGGTAGTCCGCTGTCCTCGGTCGGCCCGAATATCAAAGTATAAGGCTGACGTCGGTCAAGGCGCATTTGACTGACATCAGGACGTCAGGGTACAAATGCGCATGACCGACGTCATATCCTCAGTCTTTTCTTGCCCCAGATGTCAGAAGACCCTAAACATAAAGGTCAAAACCAAAAGACAGCAAACAAACAACCAACCACCCCTGCACTAGTTATATGTACAATATATACAATATACACAATATTTACAACCCAACCCACACAACCACCTCTAACTACAGAGGGAAGGAGGGAGGTAAATTGGACTGCAGCAATGTGGATCTTGAACATCTACATTTATGGTAGGTACAAAACTGTACTATGTTCTTCATCTCACATTGCTGCAGTCCTTACACTTGGGTAGAATCCCAAAGCAGAGGTAAGGGAGGATGGCCAAACTACAAGGAAGCAGGAGCTGCCAAAATGCCCTGCAAAACAGCAGTGGCAAAACCAGCCCTGGATTTAGAGTAAAGTGGTAGGTGATAATGCCTAGAGAAAGTATGCACTGAACTCCAAGTAGCTGCCTCCAAAATATCCTTGGTTGCCACCCCCCTCAAAAAGGCTGTCGAAGTGGCAGTAGCCCTAGTGGAATGAGGCCTAATCCCAGCTGGAATCTCCTTGCCATGATGGTAATAACAGAAAGCAATGCAAAACCAATCCACTTAGAAATAGTTTGTTTTGACACAGGCTTGCCCTGAGAACCCAAAGCAAAAGAAACAAACAACTGCTGAGACTGCCTGAACCCTTTAGTTCTGTCCAAATAATATCGCAACTGCCTGTGTACATCTAAAGTGTGCAAAATCTTTTCCCCCTTATTTTGGGGATTTGCATAAAAAGTAGGCAAATGAATAGTTTGGTTTAAAGCCACACTAGAAACCACTTTAGGCATAAAGGAAGGATTAGTACGTAAAGATACCCTATCCTTATGGAAAATCAAGAAAGGCTCAACCGCCATAAGGGCCTGCAATTCAGAAACCCTTCTTGCAGAGGTAATGGCCAACAAAAAAGCAGTCTTCCAGGATAAATATTTCAACTCAGAAGTAGCTGCAGGCTCAAAAGGTTGTAGAGTGAGTTTCTCCAACACAAAATTGAGATCCCAAGCAGGAGCAGGAGCTTTTCGTGGGGGTCTTATATTCTTTGCCCTCTAAGAAATTGCTTGAACAAAGGATGAGAAAACAATGGTGGGTCACAATCATAGTGAGCCGAAATTGCTGCAGCATGAACCTTAATAGAAGAGAAAGACAAACCTTTGTCCAGTAACTCAGTAAGATATTGAAGAGCCACACTCAAATTAGGCCCAGAAACATCAAAATCTTTTGCTGCACTCCAAAATAAAAATCTCTTCCATTTATCTGCGTACACTTTCCTTGTACTAGGCCTTCTAGCTTCCAAAATAACATTCAAAACTTGCTGAGGAAGTGGAGGCCCACTGTGGTTCAAAACAGAATATGCCAGGCTGTTAGGTGCAGAGAGTGAAGCTTGACATTGAGCAAATGGCTGTCCTCCTGTGACAACAGGTGAGGAATCGAAGGCAAAGGCCATGGAGGCTTCCGTACTAGACTTCTCAGTAATGGGTACCAGTGCTGTCGAGGCCAATCTGGAGCTATTAAAATCATCCTTGGCTTGTCCTGTCTGACCTTTAGAAGTACCTTTGGGAGGAGAGGCAGAGGTGGAAAGGCATACACATGAAGATTGCTCCAATTGAAAGAAAGAGCATCCACTCTCCAAGCTGTGGGATGAAACCTTTTGTGCAAAACTTTGGCAGCTGATGGTTTAGTGGAGAAGCGAACAGATCTATGTCTGGAGTTCCCCATGACACTGTCAATTTCTGAAATACATGAGGATCCAATTTCCACTCGTGGGGATCCATAATTCTGCTCAACACATCTGCTAAGGAGTTCTGTGCTCCTGGCAGAAACCTTGCCTGAAGATTGAGCTGTAAACTGAGAGCAGTCTCCCACAAAATCATTGCTTGCCTGCATAGAGGATAAGAATGCGTTCCCCCTTGCTTGTTGATGTACCACATGACAGTTGTGTTGTTTGTTAGAATCAACACCTGCCCTGGAAGAAGTAACTCCTTGAAAGCTATTAATGCAAACTGGACTGCTAACATCTCCTTCAGGTTGATATGTAGATGTTGTAGTCTGGCAGGCCACTTGTCTTGTATCCACTTTCCATTTAGATGAGCTCCCCAAGCTTTGTCTGAGGCATCTGTCGTTAAAATCTGACTCGCCTCTGGCCGGGTCACAGAGAGTCCCTTGTTTAGGTGACATTCCTGAGCCCACCACAAAAATTCCTTTTGAATGCAAGGTATTATTTGAATGACAGTGTCCAGATCCTGGCAGTGCTGTTGTCCATACATTTTTGAGATACCATTGCAGCTTCCTCATATGCAGTTTGGCATTGGGAAGCACCAGAATACAAGATGCCATGAACGCTAAGGCTTGAAGGACTGTCCTTGCAGTCAGCCCGGACTGATGAGATAGTTGATGGAAGTAAAGGGATAGACTCTTTTGTTTGTCCGGGGTTAAAAAGGCCATCTGGGATGCTGTATTCAGTCTCACACCCAGAAAGCACATGTCCTGAGAGGGTACTAGACTGGACTTTATTTCGTTCACAGAATACCCCAGGCATCTTAGCACTGCTATCACATATTCCAAATGATGAAGAAGCTCTTCCCTTAGCCTGAAGAAAGCTATCACTGGAGCCAGAACTTTCGTGAACACTCTGGGTGCAGTAGATAAGCCAAAGGGCAATGCAGAGAACTGATAGTGAGAAGTCCCAGCTCGAAAATGCAGATACTTCCTGCAACTTAGTCTGATAGGAACATGAAGGTAAGCCTCCTTGAGATCCAAAGTTACCATCCAATGATCTTTGCCCAGCAGAGGTAAAAGCTGCTGTAACGTCAACATTTTGAACTTGGGAATGTCCAGATAAGTGTTGAGGGTAGATAAATCCAAAATTGGTCTCCACGTGTTCCCCTTCGTTGGTACTAGGAACAGGCGAGAATAAAATCCTAGGCCCACTTCTGGCATAGGGACCGGCTGTATGGCCCCTATTTGGAGTAACAGAGAAACTTGCTTGTGAGCCTCTATTCTTTGTTGAGGAGGAACGTCTGGCATGCCTTTGAAAGGAGGCAAGGTATGGAAATAAAACCTGTAACCGTGGTGTATGATATCCAATACCCATCTGTCTTGGGTAATTAAACTCCAATTTTCTTTGAAAAGTGCCAACCTTCCTCCCAAAGGTGCTGCCAGACGAGAAGGCTCTGGCAGCTGAAAAGGTAGGTCATTGGATCTGTTTACGAAAGGACTGACCCCTGCCCTCACCCGAAGACTGTGCAGGAGAACTCCCTGTTCTAGGCCTGAAAGAGCCCTGAGCTCTGCCCCTACCACGCCTAGATCTACCCCTAGACTGGGAATCAAAAGAAGGATACGCCCACCCCTTAGTAGGCCAATTTCTACTAAACTTTGGAGGCTGGACCTGCAAAAAATCTTTAACAGTCTGCATAGACTTAGCCTTGTCTTCCATTTTCTTTAAAACTGCCTCAACAGGAGGACCAAACAACACGTCAGATTGTAAAGGAGCATCTAAAATCCTTGTTTTAACATGTTCAGATAAATTTTGATCCCTCAGCCAGGCGTGCCTGCGAAGAACTGACCCAGTGGCAGCCACCCTAGACGAGGCCTGTACAGCATCAAAACCACATTGCAAAGAATGCTTACCCACCTGTTCAGAAACATGCACTAAATCTTGCAACTCTTTACAATCAATACCTTCTGCCAGAGCATCAACCTTAGACTTCAATTGTGAAAGGAGATAGTTTTGGTATTTCAACATGTGAAACTGGCAATTCAAAGCCCTCATAACAAGAGTGGAAGAAGTATAAACTTTCTTTCCCCATCTATCCAAGGCCCTGGCCTCTTTGTCTGCAGGAACCGGATTCTTAACAACAGAAGCCTTAACACATTTAGGCCCCTGGCTAACAGTTTCTGGGTCTGCCCTAGGACTCTTAAAAAGATACTTATGAGCTTCAGGCACCCTGTAATACCTATCCTGTTTAACAGGAGCAGGAGGCAAAGAATCAGGATTAAGAGAAGATTCTGTAAAAACATCTTCCACTACATCCAAAACAGGAGGTATAGCCAAAGGCCTATGCTGGGGTAAAAACAAAAATTCCCTAAGCCTTTTCCTGGAATCAGAGAAGTCCTGACCTTCCCACTTAAAATACTCCCTCATGGAATGAAGAGTTTCTGAAAAAGAAAAATCCTCAGGAGGAGAAGCAGAAGGAGTAGAATCATCCACATCAGAATCAGAATAAGGAGAGTACTCCTGCAAGTCTTCAGCCGAAGACTCTGAAACATCTGAAGCCTGCTCAAAACTCCCTAGCTCAGGCTCCACCCTAGGTCTCTTATCAGGAGGGGGCAAAGAACCCCTAATCAAAGTAATCAAATCTTCTGCCATTTTAAGCATATGCTTCTTGGGCACAGTTCCTGAAGAGCTAGGGGTAACACCAACTGAAGCTAAACCTGGCCTGACCCTGGGAGAAGCCTTGGAAACAGAAGGAGAGGGCCTAACCACCCTAGGCAGGGAGGGGAGTATAGTAACCTGAGAAGCCCCATCAGCCTGGCCTGCCTCCTGAGAGGCCACATCCTGCAATAACAAAGTCTCTCCCTGGGATCCCAAAGAAACCTCCGGTGGAACCACCGGCTCCACCGACACCTCTAAAGAACCGGCGTCCGGTACTGACGGTTCCTCTAGCCTAGGTTTAACTGCTTTGTCCTTGCGCTTCTTCGAAGAAGCGGGCCGGAGCATCCGACGGCATTTTATAATTGCACCGCTTCCAAGACTAACCTGGCACAATCTAATCTTCTCTTAATAGTGCGCTTATTGAATCTAGCACAAGAGCGACACCCAACAACGCCGTGCTCAGGCCCTAAACAAGGAATACACAAAGTATGGTAGTCTCTATGCGGTATCTGTTTCCCACAAGAAATACAATTATTCACTTTTTCTGACATCCGGTAAACCACTGAGGCAAGAAGAACTAAAATATTCCGCAACGGGTACTTAGCCAACTTTGACTCGGTCTGAAACTCCGAAATCGAACAATTTCAGAACGCCAACCGGCACTTGCAACGCTGCTTCTGCATCGGACCATGCGGCAAAAAAGACTGAGGATATGACGTCGGTCATGCGCATTTGCACCCTGACGTCCTGATGTCAGTCAAATGTGCCTTGACTGACGTCAGCCTTATACTTTGATATTCGGGCCGACCGAGGACAGCGGACTACCCAAGTGTAAGGACTGCAGCAATGTGAGATGAAGAACATATGCAAATGTCCATTTGGATGATGGAGAAACCAGGTTTGGGTGGGTGGGTTGGGAAGATTAGTGCCTACTCATCTATCCTAGAAGATGAAGCAGTGGTCTCACTGACAACTTCACCATATGCAAGTGAAGGCTTGCAGCCAACACTGCTGCAGCTGTTTACAGGGTACATTTACTTGGCTTACTATGCCAGCAATAACAACATGAGTGGCAGCACTTGGGTAAGAGGCCTTCACACCAGCCATCAGGGGCAGAATTAGGGCTAACTGGCAGCACCTTTACTGCTTGCAATGTCAGGTATCAGTAAAGGCACAAAATATCTTCATGGTTGGCTGGATGATGGCACCCTGTAGTCAAGCTTGGTAGGAGAAAGTACAGTTGTGTACATTTATCATAAATGTAGATGTTAGAGTGTATTCACTGTTGCAGTCATCACACTTGGGTTATCTGCCTGCAGGTAGCCCTTAGTTGGCCCGAACACCAAAGACTTAGTATTTCTGCATCGGTTGCTATCGCTCCAGGTCTGACGCCAGGTCGTCAGGGGTATAAAAACAGGCAGCTGATGCCATTACATCAGTTTTTCTTGCCCCAAATGTCAGAAGCCCCCCCCAAAAGGGAGCTAAGCTAAGGTGGAAAAATCACCACCAGTAAAAAGTAAATATTAATACCAATACCCCTGCAAGGGGTGAGTAATATACACATACAGAAGAGAGAAAGAGAAGGGGTCTGGAGGGAGGGAAATCAGGACTGCAACAGTGAATACACTCTAATACACTCTAACATCTACATTTACGGTAAGTGTACACAACTGTATTATGTTCTGTGTGTTTCACTGTTGCAGTCATCACACTTGGGTTGATTCCCAAAGCTGTAGAAAGGGTGGCGGCAGTCAAGAAGAGTTTGGGCTGGCTAGTATGCCCTGCAGGACTGCAGTTGCAAAACCCGCCTTGGATTTGGAAAAGATAGGCAGGTGGCAATGCTTGGTGAATGTGTGTACAGAACTCCAGGTAGCAGCCTCCAGAATGTCCCTGTTAGGGACTCCCCTGAGGAATGCTGTAGAGGTAGAAGTTGCCCTAGTGGAATGTGACCCCTGAGGGAGTGGTTTCCCATGCTGTTTGTGGCAGAACTGGATACAGTGTGCTATCCATTTGGAAATTGTCCGTTTTGAAATGGCCTTGCCCTCTGCCCCTGGTGCAAAACTGAGTAATAACTGGTCAGACTTCCTGAAGGGCTTAGTCCTATCCAGGTAGAATCTGAGCTGTCTGTGCATGTCCAAGGAGTGCAGGATCCTTTCCCCTTCATTTTGAGGATTAGGGAAGAAGGTTGGCAAATGGATAGATTGGTTGAGAGTCACACTGGACACAACTTTAGGTATAAAGGATGGATTAGTCCTGAGGGAGACCCTGTCAGCATGAAAAATAATGAAGGGTTCCTCGGCCATAAGTGCTTGTAGCTCAGACACTCTTCTCGCTGAAGTGATGGCCAGGAACAATGCTGTTTTCCAAGAGAGGAATTTTAACTCTGCTGACGATTCAGGCTCAAAAGGGAGTAGTGTGAGCTTTTCCAGTACAAAGTTAAGATCCCAAGCAGGGGTGGGTGCTCTTCTTGGTGGCCTTAAGTTGTTTGCTCCTCTCAGTAACTGTCTGATGAGAGGGTGAGGGAAGAGGGGTGGCTCAGAGTTAAATTGAGCTGAGATGGCAGAGGTATGGATCTTAATGGAGGAGAAGGATAGGCCTCTGTGGAGTAGATCTGCTAAGTAATCCAGGATTAGAGGTAGGGAGGGCAGAGTTGTGTCCTCTCCTTTAGATTGAATCCAAGACAAATACCTTTTCCACTTATCAGCATAGGCTTTCCTTGTACTGGGTCTTCCGGCTTCAAGAATGATGTCCAGCACCTGCCTGCTTAGGCTGGTCAATGGGGAAAAATTCAAGGAATAAGCCAGGCTGCAAGATTCAGGGTTTGCAGTTGCGGATGCAAGATCTGTCCCCCCTGCTGAGTGAGCAGGGTCGGGCTCTGGGGTAGGTGCCAGGGTGGCAATGGTGACAGGCTGTGCAGGAGTGGGTACCAGTGCTGGTGTGGCCAGTCCAGAGCAATCAGAATTGTCCTTGGTCTGTCCTGTCTTATCTTGAGGAATATTCTTGAGAGAAAGGGCAGAGGGGGAAATGCATAGATTGAGAGGTTTACCCACTGGAAGTATAGGGCATCCACTTTCCAGGCCCTGCTGTGAGGTGTCCTGGTGCAGAATTTGCTGAGCTGGTGATGGCAGGGGGAGGCAAAGAGGTCCACCTCTGAGGTCCCCCATTTCTGAATCAGAAGGCTGAAGGTGCTGGGCTCTAATTGCCACTCGTGTGGGTCTAGGAGATTTCTGCTTAAGTCATCTGCCAGTGAGTTTTGTTTGCCTGGCAGGAATTGAGCTTGCAGATGGACCTGCATGTCCAAAGCCGTGTGCCACAGGGCCATAGCTAGCCTGCAGAGTGGGTAAGAGTGGGTTCCCCCCTGCTTGTTGATGCACCACATAACTGTGGTGTTGTCTGTTTTTATTAGCAGGGGTCCTGGTGAGAGTAGGGATCTGAAAGCTGTCAGGGCATTCTGCACAGCTAGCATCTCTTTTTGGTTGATGTGCAGATGAATTTGACTTGAGCTCCATTGGCCCTGAATGCATTTACCATCCATGTGTGCTCCCCAGGCATAGTCTGATGTATCTATGGTTAGGGTGTGGGTGGCGTGGGTTGAGAAAAGGGCAGTCCCTTGTTGTGGTAGCATGCTTCTGCCCATCAAAGGGCCTCTGTCCTTAGGGTATGATAGGAATGACTGTTTCCAAGTCCTGAGAATGTTGGCAATAAAGACTTTTTAAGTACCATTGAAGTTTCCTCATATGCAGTCTTGCATATGGAATTAGCAGTATACATGAGGCCATGAACCCTAGGGCCTGCAGTATTTTTCTTGTGGATAGCTGGGTTCTGGTGGCCATTTGTTTGAAGTAGACTGTCAGATAGACTTGTTTTCTGAGGTGAGGAATGCCATCTGGGATGTTGCGTTCAAGCTTGTTCTCAGGAATACAATCTTTTGACTGGGTACCAGTTTTGATTTCTTTTCATTGATGATGTACACCAAGGAAGTGAGAAGGTGTTTCACAAATGTCAGGTACTGCAACAGCAATTCCTGACTGTCCACCTGAATCAGGCAGTTGTCCAAGTATGGGAAAATCTGGATATTTCTCTGCCTGCAGTATGCAACGGCTGGAGCCAGGCATTTTGTGAAAACTCTGGGCGCAGTAGATAAGCCAAAGGGAAGTGCAGAGAACTGATAATGCATAGATCCTGCCCTGAAATGTATACACTTCCTGCATGACTCCTTTATGGGGATGTGCAGATAGGCTTCTTTTAAGTCTATGGTGACTAACCAGGGATCCTTGACTAGCACAGGAAGATGCTGTTGCAGGGTAAGCATTTTGAATTTTGGTACCACCAGGAAGGTGTTGAGAACTGAAAGATCCAGGGTTGGGCGCCAAGAGCCCTCTTTCCTGGGTACCAGGAAGAGTCTGGAGTAGAATCCTTGATCCTTCTGTTCTATTGGAACAGGCTGAATAATTCTGATACTGAGCAGGGAAGGTACTTGGCTTTGAGCCTCTGTCCACTGGTTTGGAGGAAGGTCTGGAAACCCGGTTGGGGTTGGCAGTGAATGGAAATAACATTTGTACCCTTGGGATACAATGTTGAGGACCCATCAGTCTTGTGTGATGGAGAACCAATTTTTTGCATGAAGGGCAAGTTTTCCTCCTAGGAGTACAAGCAATTGGGCAGGGCTGGGGAGTGGAGTAAAGAAGTCATTGTGATTTTTTCCATAAGGAAGTGGCTTACCACTCCCTGCTTTAGGGGTGGGAGCACTCCATTGCTTAGATCTCTGCATACCCTGAGACTGTAGTCTGAGTGTTCTGTTTCCCCTGGGTCTGGTTTGAGAAGGCCTGGAGGGGGCTGGAAAGGACCAGTGTTTGGAAGGACAATGTCTTTATTTTTTTTGAATAATCACCCCTGCCAAGTCTCTAACCCAGGCCCCTGTGAACTACAGCATACTGCATTAGCCCATTAGGCCATTCAGCTCTTTTGAGTCGAACATCAGTTGAGCGAAGAACTGCCTCAGAAGCCGAGGTAGAGACATCCGCAGGGTCCATAGTCGAAGAGTCTTGTGAAATACCAGACTCCGAATGGGTCTAAGTAGAGGCCTGCGAATCCACTGAAGCAGGCATCAGGGGCTGTGAAAGCACCTGTGTACAGGCAGACTGGCGATTAGCTTAACAGAAGCATTGTCGACAGCTTTGGACGTATGCGGTCTGTCTCTGTCTTTATCCTTACATGTTTTCAGAATATCGGTAGTTGGAAGGCTTACCAAAACCATTGCAGAATACGGAGATCAAGAGCGAAAGAATTTAGCGACAGAGAGAGCCTGACGATGAATGGTCCGGGCGTTAAACAAGGCACAAAACCAATAGTGAGGTACGTCGTGGTCTGGACCTAAACAGGTGATGCAGTAAGAATGAAAATCTCTGTGTGGTATTTGTTTTCCACAGGCAAGACAATTGTTAACTTTTTCTAACATCGGTTAGAGCAAGAAAAAAGGATCCCCAATGGTGTACATAGCTTTAGAAGCCTTCAGGATTATTCAACTCGTACACAAAAATTCAGGTAGCAGACGACCGGCACTTGCGAACTGCTTCTGTTTCGGGCTCCTCCGCAAGAAAGACTGACGTAATGGCGTCTGCTGCCTGTTTTTATACCCCTGATGACAGTCCTGGAGCGACAACATCCGATGCAGAAATACTAAGTCTCTGGTATTCGGGCTGACTGAGGGCTACCTGCCGGCAGATAACCCAAGTGTGATGACTGCAACAGTGAAACACGAAGAACATCTGTACACAGCTCAAAGGCTGTAAGCAGATTTCCTAAGCAGATTTATTTACCAAGTAAAAACAGAATTTTAGTATGTTTTTTTCAAGGAAAGTTATAAATGCAAGACAACACAATAACTACACTTTTCTTGAAGCACTGTATGTTTGAGAATAAATAAAAGCCCATTTACTGCTTTTTAAATACTAAAATGCTTACCTGGATAGGATGACTAAAATTATACGAATTAAATCTCTTTCAGTATTTGTCCATGTTTTACTTAGTATTATAAACCACAACTCACCCAAAAAAACTACCAAATGACAACAAAAAGGTTTACAATGGATTGATTATAAGAAAGCCTTACTTGTGACCCAGCTATAGTCTAGTTTTGATTTGTTGTCTTCCTCCTCTGAACCCAGTGCCTGCACTGCCAACTGCAGCTTCTTTCGATGAAGGGGGTGCTTCATTCCAAGTTCCTAAAAATACACACATTTCAGAAAAGCAGTTATATGTGAAAGATCACCTATCCAGAAACAAATATGAACATCAAACAGGGAAGACAGACAAGTGTTTCATTTCATCTGAGTCCCTCTACCTCAAAACTGGAAAAGTGTGTATAAATTAGGATTCTGCATACATTTCAGCCACCAGGTGGACTCTAGCCACTTGGCCACACCGTTTCAATAGTGTCCTTAGGGAGGTAGCTTTGAGCAGTGGTCATTAGTGTGACCCCAAGCCACAAGAGCCTAAAAACAACAGCTCTGTACCATCAAATCTTCTAAATTAAGGGAACAAGTGAACCAACTATATACTACTTACCTTATGAGTCTCCTGGTCTTTGCATCAAGTTAATCTTTTATTAGTGTGTATAATCATATGCTTTGAACAGACTGATGCTTTGGACTATGAAGGATTTACCCATCTGATTCAGGACAACATCAGAGGGGCAATTCTAGACATTGCACCAACAAGCACAGAGGGTGTCACAGCCATCTAGGTTAAATCATGCCATTGTATGGTTAATATGGAGAGAAAGGTAAAAAATAAGCAGATTACAAAGATATTGAATTTTAAAAGACAGGACTATGGCTCAGATAAATGAACAATCCTGTCTTGGGTTGTGATTTGACTGTGGAGTTGCTTGGTAAGAGATGTGAATATATATTTTATTTCTTACCATTGTTTTTCACTGTTTGCAGGAAGGAAGGGAATTGGCTTGTAGACAAGAAGATTTACTTTGATTAATATTTTGTTCTTTTAACTTTAATTTTCACTGTTTGTTGCTAGAACGGTATAGGTTTTAGACAGGCAAACTCTAGCCATCCTAAGAGACCTAAGACAGCTATTAAGTCACACAGACTGCAGACAGGATAATTCAGAACTTATCTAAACAATCCTGCCTTGATTTGTGATTTACTGAGCCTTACTATTAAAAAGAGGTGCGACTGTGAGCTCATTTGCATGTGATGTAAAGGAATTTCAGCTTTTGTCCGACTTTCAGAAAGTACAATTGTGTTCACTTAACATAAATGTAGATGCACGAGTGTATTCACTGTTGCAGTCATCACATTTGGGTTATCCCTGCCACAGTAGCCCTCAGCTGGCCCAAATACCAGAGGCTTAGTATTTCTGCGTTAGTTGCTGTCGTTTCAGGACTGACGTCAGGTCGTCAGTAGTATAATGTAAAGCAGCCAATGACATTACACAAGTTTTTCTTGCCCTAACCTGTCTGGAGCTTCCAGGTGGAAGCCAAGTTCTGGTGGATGAACCCCATCAGTAGAAAGTAAATACTAATATGTCCCTTGTAAGGAAAGAGAAGAAAGAAGAGGGGGATGGAGGGAGGGAAACCAGGACTGCAACAGTGAATACACTTGAACATCTACATGCATGGTAAGTGTACACAACTGTACTATGTTCTTCATGTTTCACTGTTGCAGTCATCACATTTGGGTTGATTCCCAAAGCTGAGGAAATGGGTGGAGGCAGTCAAGGAAACTAAGGGCTGGTTAGGATGTCCTGCAAGATTGCAGAGGCAAACCCTGCCCTGGATTTGGAGAAGATAGGCAGGTGGTAATGTTTGGTAAAGGTGTGAACAGATGTCCAGGTGGCAGCCTCCAGGATGTTCCTGGTGGGGACTCCTCTGAGGAAAGCTGGAGAGGTGGAGGCTGCTTTGGTGGAGTGAGTCCTGACCCCCTTGGGGGGAGGCTTTCCAATGTTGTTTGAAGCAGAAATGGATGCAGTGTGCTATCCACTTGGAAATGGTTTGTTTGGAGATGGCTTTGCCCTCTGCCCCTGCAGCAAAACTAACCAGCAATTGATCAGACTTTCTGAAGAGGGAGGCAGGGTGAGTTTTTCCAACACAAAGTTAAGGTCACAAGCTGGGGTTGGTGCTCTTCTGGGTGGCCTCAAGTTGCTAGCCCCTCTTAGGAACTGTTTGATCAAAGGGTGTCAGAAAAAGGGGCTGCTCAGTGGGAAAATGAGCAGAGATAGCACAGGCATGAATTTTAATAGAGGAAAAAGACAGGCCACTGTGTAGCAGGTCAGCTAAGTAATCCAGGATGAGAGGGAGGGAGGGCTGTGCCGTATTGGCTCCCATAGCCTGAATCAAGGTGCAGAACCTTCTCCATTTGTCAGCATAAGAGTTTCTAGTGCTAGGGTATCTGGCCTCACATATAACATCTAAAACCGGTTTACTGAAGTTGGCAGATTGACTGGGTGTTAGGGAATAAGCCAAGCTGACAAACAGTGCCTGCAATTGGGGATGCATTAATGCCCCTTCCCTCTGGGTCAGGAGATCTGGAATCTGAGGAAGATGCCATGGTGGCAGTGGGGACAGGCTGCGCAGCAAGGGGTACCATTGCTGTTGAGGTCAGTCTGGAGCTGTAAGAATTGTCCTTGGTTTTTCCTCCTTTATTTTGAGCAGTACCATGGGGATGAGGGATAGTGGAGGAAAGGCGTAGACTGACAGAGTGACCCAAGGGAAGGACAGGGCACCCACTTTCCAAGCCATGCAGTGGATGCTCCCTGGTGCAGAACTTGCTGAGCTGATGGTTGTTGTGGGAGGCAAAGAGTTTGACCTTCTGGGTGCCCTACTTCTGAGTTATTAGGGTGAAGGTTCTTCTGTTGAGTTGCCACTAGTGTGGGTCCAGAAGTTTTCTGCTTAAGTGGTCTGCCAGAGAGTTGAGAGGACTTGCAACACAACAAGTCCAACAGCAAAAACAAAGAAAATACAACTGGCTGGTGAACCCCAAAGCAATTTATTAAAACACTTTGTACTATGACGTCTCGGCTAAAAAGCCTTCAAGGAGTAAAAAAAACTCCTTGAGACTAGAGGACTTGGTAGGAATTGTGCTAACAGGTGGAGTTGCATGGCAGAGGCTGTATGCCAAAGGGTCATGGCCAGCCTGCATAGAGGACAGGAGTAAGTTCCTCCCTGCTTGTTGACGTACCACATCACAGTGGTGTTGTCTGTTTTGATCAGGAGAGCCCCTGGGGAGAGAAGGGGTTTGAAAGCTATCAAGGCGTGCTGGACAGCTATCATCTCTTTTTGGTTGATGTGCAGATAGATTTGCTGTGGGATCCATTGGCCCTGTATGCACTTGCCGTCCAGGTGTGCACCCCAGGCGTAGTCTGATGCATCTGTGGTGAGGGTATGGGCGGCGGGGAGTGGTGAGAAAGGTAGTCAATTGTTGTGTGAACATCCTGTTGCCCACCAAAGAAAATCTTTTCTGAGGCAAAGTATTATAGGTATAAGAGTCTCCAGGTCTTGACAGTGTTGACACCAAAGGCTTTTTAGGTACCACTGAAGCATCCTCATATGCAGTCTGGCATATGGAAGGAGTAGAATGCAAGATGCCATGAACCCCAGAGCCTGCAGGACCTTTCCTTGCAGATAGCTGGGGTCTGGTGGCTAGTTGAGAGAAGTAGGCTGTCAGGAAAGTTTGCTTATCTGGTGTAAGGAATGCCATCTGGGAAGCTATGTCCAGGCTTGCTCCCAGGAATGTAATCCTTTGGGTGGGTATCTGTCTGGATTTCTTTTCGCTGATTGTGTACCCTAGGGAGATTAGTAGGGACTTTACAAAGGCCAAGTGCTTGAGCAGCTTTTCCTGGCTGTCTGCCTGAATTAAGCAGTCATCTAAGTATAGGTAAATCTAGATATTCCTTTGTCTGCAAAAGGCAATGGCTGGAGCTAGACATTTTGTGAAAACTCTGGGAGCAGTAGATAAGCCAAAGGTAAGCACAGAGAGAACTGAGATCCTGCCCTGAAACGGAGATATTTCCTGAATGATCCCCTGACAGGAATGTGGAGGTAGGCCTCTTTTAGATCTAGGGTGGCTAGCCAAGCGTCCTTGGAAAGCATGGGTAGCAGCTGCTGGAGGGTGAGCATTATAAATTTTGGGATCACCAGGAAGGTGTTTAGAATGGATAGATCGAGAATGGGGCACCAGGTGCCCTCTTTTCTGGGTACCAGAAATAGTCTGGAGTAGAAACCTTGGCTTATCTGTTCTGCAGGAATGTGCTCTACTGCCCTCAGAGAGAGCAGGGAAAGGATTTGCTTTTGAGTCTCTGCCCACAGATTTGGTGGTAGATCTGGAACCCTTTTGGGGTTGGAAGGGTGTGGAAGGAAAATTTGCATCCCTGAGACAATGTTGGGAACCCAGTGGTCCTTGGTGATGGTGGCCCAGGTGCTTGAGTGAAAGGAGAGTTTTTCTCCTAGGGGTAAGTGAAGGTGGGCAGAGGGAGGGGGTGGAGGAGGTGAGTCATTGTGAGTTCTTACCATAAGGGAGTGGCTAAGAACTCCCTGGTTTTGAAGTGGAGGTAGTCCACTGCTTAGATCTCTGCACTCCCTGTGGCTGCTGTCTGGGGGGGGGGTCTGTTTCCACTGGGCCAGTTTACTGGGAGCATGAAAAGACCAGTGTTTGGAGGGACAATGCCTGCTGAACCTAGGGGGCTGGACCTGCAAGAAATGCTTAACTGTTTGCATAGATTTTGCTTTTTATTCCATCTTTTTTAAGACCTCTTCTGCCTTAGCGCCAAATAAGTTATCTTTGCAAGGGGGCATCCAACAATTTAGATTTGACATGATCTGGCAGGGGCTGTTCCTGAAGCCATGCATGCCTTCTAATGACATATCCAGTGACTGCTGCCCTGCAAGAAGCTTCTACGGTATCAAAACCACTGTGCAAGGTGTGTTTAGTTACTTGACTTGCAGAATGCATTAACTCTTGTAAATCTTTAGATTCTGCCCAAGCAGGAAAGGAAGACATTTTTTTTATTTAAGGAGTTTCAGGGTTTGTTGCAGAAATTTCAGCATATGGAACTGATAATTTAATGCCCTGATAGCAAGAGAAGCTGAGGTGTATACTTTTTTACCACATCTGTCCAATGCCCCATTATCCCTGTCTGAGGGGGGGGTGGGATTCTTAGCAGAGTTTGCTTTAATCCCTTTTGTCCCTTGAGAAATGACCTCAGGGTCAGCTGTAGGATTTTTAAAAATATATTTGTGTGAGCCAGGGACTCTGCAGTACCTGTCTGGTTTTCTGGGAGATGGAGGGAGTGAGAAGTCAAGCTGGATTAGAGGAAAACATCCTCCACAACATCCAGAACTGGGAGGGATGGCCAATGGTCTGTGTTGTGGAAGATCTAGGAATTCACTGAGTCTCTTTTTAGACTGAGGCTAATCCTGACTCTCCCATTGGAAATGCTCCCTTAAAGAATGCAGGGTTTCCCCAAAGGAAAAATCCTCTGGGGAGAGGTTGAAGGAATGGAATCTCTGCATCAGAATCCTCATAAGTGGAGAAGGGTTGCATGTCTTCATATTCAGATGCATCAGATTCATCTGACTCTTGTTCAGACAAAACTACAGGGGACAGATCTCTCTTCCTTTTGGAGGGGGTACCTTGGCTTCCCCTGATCAGCATGATAAGGTCTTCCTCCATTTTAAGCATTTGAGACTGAGGCAAGGTAGCAGGCACCCGAGAGTGGGTCGTTGGTTTCTTGGATGTGGCTCATACCCTGGGCCTAACAAACTCGGTCGTTTTTGAAAGAATGCTAGTCGTGAAAGAAGTCGGTTTGGGTCGAGATTCGGTAGTGCGAAGGACTTCCTTGGAAGCTGGTGCCTGCTATGCGGCTCTGGACCCATCCAAGGAAGAGACGACCACAGGATCCTTAGTCGAAGAAGAGTTTTGCGGCATACCAGAATCCGAAAGAGTCTAGTAGCGGCCGGCGAATCAACAGAAGCGGGCATCAGGGGCTGCAAAAGCGCCTCACTGAGTACCGGAGAACTGACAGCTAGCTTAACGGAAGCGTCGTCAGTAGGGTTTGGACCTGTGCAGTCTGTCTTTATCTTTACGTTTTTTCAGAAGATCTGCTGTCGGATGGCTTACCAAAGCCATATTGGAATTCGAGGATTGTAAGCAAAAATATCTGGCTACAATAAGGGCCCGATGAAAGATAGTTCTAGCATTGAACAAAGCACAGAAGCGACAACGGGGGATGTCGTGGTCTGGGCCTAAACAAGTGATGCATTAAGAGTGGAAGTCTTGGTGTGGTATTTGCTTTCCACAGGCGAGACAATTAACTTTTTCTGACATCGGTTAGTGCAAGAAAAAAGGATCCCCAACGGGGTACTTAGCGTTAGAAGACTTCAACTTCAATTCCGTATATGAAAACTCAGGTAACGGCCGACCGGCACTCATGTGAACTGCTTCTGCTTTGAGTTCCATGCCAAGAAAGATTGATGTAATGGCGTCGGCAGCCTTACTTTATACTAATGACGACCTGACATCAGTCCTCAAGCGACAGCAACTGAAGCAGAAATACTAACACTCTGATATTCGGGCCGGCCGAGGGCTACCCTGGCAGGGATAACCCAAATGTGATGACTGCAACAGTGAAACATGAAGATCAAACTTGAATAAAACCCTTTTCCCACTTGTTCCTCTGGTACTGGCTCCACTACCCCTTGTGCACAGAGTTTTTGGATTTGGCAGAGGGCCTCTGTCCTCTGATTTGCTTGTATATCTGGATAACCTGATAAACTTGGGTTCTCTTTGTAAGAGAATCTGTACCCTTGGGAAATGATCTTTAGGACCCACCGAGCTGCTGTGATGGTTTGCCACTTGTCTATGAATAGGGATAGCCTTCCTCCTAGCCTCTGGGGGGGAGAGGGGGGAGTCCTTGTGAGTCCTTAGGGTTGGGAGTGGACTTAGAACTCCCTTGCTTACAAGTGGTAGAGGTCCACTGTCTAGGCCTCTGCTGGCTTTAGTGCTGTTGCTTGGAGGGCCTATCTTTGCATCCTTTCCTTTGCAAAGTTTTGGCTTGGCCAGGAAAGGACCAGTGTTTAGTGGGAAAGTTCCTACTGAATCTGGGAGGTTGTACTTGTAGGAAGTCTGAGTGTCTGCATGGACTTGGCCTTATCCTCCATTTTCTTAATCACCTCCTCTACTTTACGGTCAAACAATTGTTCCCTATCCAAGGGGGCATCCAGACGTTTTGATTAACCGTGATCAGGCACAGGTTGCTCTCTCAACCATGCATGCCTCCTAATGACTGATCCAGAAACAGCAGCCCTGCTAGAGGCTTCTAGATCATATCTGCAATGCAGGGAATGTTTTGCCACTTAAGAGCTGGAGTGTATCAGATCTTCTAGTTCTCTGGTAGTAGTTTTTCCCAAAGGGGATGATGACACATTTTTTGGCATTGAGCTTAAGGCCATGGTTCTGACACCAGTCGTTGGTCTCGGTGAGGCATTTCTGTAGATGTCAACATCACCTGGGGAGTTAATAATAGCTCACAACTTGCAATCATCTGCGAACTTTGTCAGCCAGAGTCCCTTCGTGTTAGCCTGGACGTCAGAGAAGTAGATACCAAACAGGAGAGGACTCAGGACCAATCTCTGTGGAACTCCACTCATGACTGGTTGGCTACTTTCACACTGTGGGTTCTGTAAGCCAGTTTGCAACCCACCTAGTGGCATAGGGGTTGAAGCCTAGCTTAGTGAGTTTTTCTACGATTCCTGAGTGGGGAATGGTATCAAAGGTTTTGGCCAGATCAAGGTAGGCTGTATGAACCACCTTGCCTTCATCCACAGCTCTGGGGATTGACTCAAAGTCGACCAGGTTGAGCAGGCATGATCTACCCTTTACAAAACCAACCTGTGTGGGATCCAGAGATTGGAGATTCCCTGTATCCTTGTTTATTAGGTCCATGATGATGCGTTCCACAGCTTTGCATATCACACTCGTCAGGCTAATGGGGCGATAGTTTCCAGGGTCTGTAGTCGCTCCTCCTTTGTGGAGAGGGATAACTGTAGCAGTGTGACATTTGGTAGGGACAAAACCTGAGGTGAGGCTGTGATTGAACAGGGCACACAGGTCAGGTGCCAGTTCACTCTGCAGTTCATGTAGAACACAGCCAGGGATATTGACATGACCCATAGAAGCTGTATTCTTGGCCTTGGACAGTGCTGTTTTAACTTGTGCAGCAGTAATACTGGGTACCTGGCAATCTACTGGTATTGTGACTGGTCCTTTGGTGGAGGAGAGAGTAGTAAAGTTGGCACTGAATCTGTCGGCCAGTATATTGGCAATATCTGTTGGCTCGGTATAGGAGGTACCATTGTGCAGAGCAAATCTGGGTATTGCCATGGAGATTCTTTACATAACTATAGAAGGCCTTGTGGCTCTCTTTACTATCTGCTGCAATTCTGTTTTCATAGCTAGCTTTAGAGGATTTGATGAGGGATCTCAACTTTTTGTTGAGGCTGATAAGGGAGTTTTTCCAGTCTTGGGACTTTACCTTATTCCGCATCAGTTTCCTCCTTCTGTTGTAGAGTTTGTTTATGGCAGGGGACCACCAGATTGTCTTCCTTTTTTTGGAGGAGAGTGCCTTGGTTCTATTGGGTATGGTGAGATCCATGCATTTGTGTATGTGCTTGTACAGTGCATTGCTGTATGACTCGGCAGTCATGTAACTATTCTCCATTTGCATAGGTGCTGTGAAGTTAGCCACCTCTGTTTTTAGGAGCACAAAGTTAGCTTTGGAGAAGTTATTCATGGTGGTTACCTTTGTGGGGCGGGTGGGAGGAATGTGGATTTCCGAGGTGATTAGTTTGTGGTCGGATCTAACCAGGGAGGAATTGGCTATTGGTGTAGAGCAATGGTCGCCCATGTTAGTAATGACCAGGTCAAGGATCTTGCTACCTCTAGTGGGGGTAAGAACGAGCTGGTCCAGGGCACTGGAATTAATGAATTCCAGAAAACATTGGACAAGTGTGTTTGTACACGAGTAGTTTTCCCAGTTAATGGAGGAGTAGTTGAAGTCATCCAGTATGAGTGTGTTAGGTTCGACTTTAATATTCTCCAGGATGCTTAGGAATGTGGAGTGTGAGTATTGGGACATGGTTGGGGATCTATAGCAGGCCACGACCTGAATCGCTGTCTTACCCAATATGTTAGCTGCACCTGAAATATCTCTGATGTTAAAAGCTTTATTCCATGCATGGGTTTCATAAAATTATCTACGGTATGACCCCAGTTATTGTCACTAGGAATAATATATATAATTAATGACGATAGGATTACATCAGTTTTTCTCGCCCCAGATGTCAGGTGCCCCCCTAATGGGAAGCAATTAAATACATATACAAGGTTATACCTCCAACAAAAAGCTTTTAAGCATAGTAAAAGGGAATAGAGGTATAGCCAAAAGAAGTCATGGGGCGGGATGGAGGGTAACCAGGACTGCAACAGTGAATACACTCGAACATCTACATTTATGGTAAGTTTACACAACTGTACTGTGTGTTTCACTGTTGCAGTCATCACATTTGGGTAGATTTCCAAAGCTAAGGATGGGAGGAGGAATTTACATAGCATTAAGACCAGCTAGAAAGCCCTGCAGGGCTGCAGTGGCAAAACCAGCTCTGGATTTAGAGAAAATTGGCAAATGGTAATGCTTGGTGAAAGTATGTACAGAACTCCAAGTAGCAGCTTCTAGGATGTCCCTTGGTGGGGACACCTCTGAGAAAGGCTGTAGAGGTAGATGCAGCCCTGGTTGAATGTGGTCTTACCCCCTGTGGGATAGGTTTTCCATGGTGCTTATAGCAGAAATGAATGCAATGGCCTCCTATCCATTTAGAAATGGTTTGCTTTGAAATGGCCTGCCCTCTGCCCCTGCAGCAAATGCCACCAGCAGCTGTTCAGATTTCCTGAGAGGTTTAGTCCTGTCCCAGTAAAATCTAAGTTGTCTGTGCACATCTAAGGAGTGCAGTATCCATTCCCCTTTGTTCTGTGGATTAGAAAAGAAGGTTGGCAAATGAATAGACTGATTAAGAGCCACACTAAATACTACCTTGGGCATGAAGGAGGGAATGGTCCTGAGGGACACCCTGTCCGCATGAAAGATGATGAAAGGCTCCACTGCCATAAGGGCCTGTAATTCAGACACCCTTCTTGCTGAAGTGATGGCTAAAAGGAAGGCTGTTTTCCAAGAAAGGAATTTCAACTCTGCATTTGCAGCTGGCTCAAAAGGAAGTAGAGTAAGTTTTTCCAATACAAAGTTAAGGTCCCAGGCTAGAGTAGGGGCTCTCCTGGGTGGTCTTAAGTTTTTGGCCCCTCTGAGGAACTGCTTGAGCAGTGGATGAGAGAAGAGGGGTGATTATGTGTTGTAATGAGCTGAAATGGCTGAGGCATGAATTTTGATGGAGGAAAAGGAAAGGCCCTTGTGAAGCATCTCAGTTAAGTATTGCAGAATCTGAGGTAAATCGGGTGCTGCTGTGCTCATCCCCTGAGTTTGGTACCAGGAACAGAATCTTTTCCATTTTCAGCATAAGATTTTTTAGTACTAGGCCTCCTTGCCTCCAGAATGACATCCAACACTTGTTTACTGAGGAATGGTAATGGAGAGAATTAGGTAATTAGCCAGGCTGCCAGGTTCAGGGTTTGAAGCTGTGGGTGCAGAATCTGGCCCTTCTGCTGAGACAACAGGGTAGGGGTCTGAGGCAGGTGCCAGCAGTGAGACACTGCGCAAGAGGGGGTACCAGTGTTGGCGTAGCCAGTCTGGTGCAATCAGTATCGTCCTTGGTTTGTCCTGTTTGACTTTTATTAGTACCTTGGAGAGGAGAGGCAGAGGAGGAAAGGCATAAACTGATAGATTTTTCAGGTGAAGGACAGGGCAACCACTTTCCAAGCTTGCTTGTGGGGAGTCCTTGTGCAGAATTTGTCCAATTGGTAGTTCTGGGGGGAGGCAAACAGGTCTACCTCTGGGCTCCCCCCATTTGTTTATCAACATGTTGAATGCTTTTGGTTCCAGTTTCCACTTGTGTGGGTCCATGAGATTTCTGCTTAGATCATCTGCCAGTGTATTCAGCTTTCCTGGCAGGAACTGAGCCTGTAGGTGCACTTGGTAGCTCAAGGCTGTGTTCCACAGAGCCAATAGCTAGTCTGCAGCGAGTGTATGAATGGGTTCCCCTCTGCTTGTTTTTGTACCACATAACAGTGGTGTTGTCCATCTTTACCATTAATTGTCCTGGAAGAATGTGGTCCTTGAAGGCTGTCAGAGCATTCTGTACAGCTAACATTTCTTTTTGATTGCTATGCAGGTGCATTTGACTTGGGTTCCATTTGCCCTGCCAAGTGAGCCCCCCATGCACAGTCTGATGCGTCTGTTGTTAGGGTTTGGGCGGCAGGGGGTAGGGTGAATGGCAGTCCCTTGTTTTGGTGGCTGGCCTCTGCCCACCAAAGGAACTCTAACTGTAGGCGAGGTATGATAGGAATCATTGCTTCTAGATCCTGAGAATGTTGACACCATAGGCTTTTCAGATACCATTGTAGTTTCCTCATATGCAGTCTGTGTTGGGACAGGCGTAAGAAATCCCTATGCCTCTTTTTAGAATCAGATTAACCCTGGCTTTCCCAGCGAAAATGCTCCCTAAGAATATGCAAGGTTTTGCTAAAAGAGAAATCCTCTGGAGGGGAAGCAGAGGGACTAGAGTCCTCTGCATCAGAATCCTCATAGGTAGATAAGGGTAAATCCTGGTCATCAGAAGAAACAGAAATTTCAGAATCCTGATCAGAAGAATCATAAGCAAATTCAGTCCTAGGTCTCTTGGAGAGAGAAGGTTGGCTTTCCCTGATTAAAGTAATAAGGTCTTCAGCCATTCTTATCATTTGTTTTTTAGGCATAGAGGCCTGAGCATGCGGTCTGGGCGTCGGTTTTCTAGGCATGGATCGAGTTTTAGGCCTTGAAGAAGAAGATGGCATCGGTTTAATATGCAAGTCAGTAGGCCTGAATACACCCTCAGAAGCCGGTGCCTGCACATCAGCTCCAGATCCATCCAAGGTAGAGACATCCGCAGGTTCCACAGTAGAAGCATTATGCGGCATACCGGACTCCGAATGCGTCTCAGTAGAGGCCTGCGAATCTGAAGTAGCGGCTATCAGGGGCTGCAAAAGCACCTCACTGAGTACCAGCGAAATGGCGACTAGCTTAGGAGAAGTGTCTTCGGCAGCTTTGGACCTAGGCGTCTTGTCTCTGTCTTTATCTTTGCATTTTTTCGGAATGTCAGTAGTCGGGTGGCTTACCGAAGCCATATCTGGATTATTGAACCGAATACCAAAATATTTAGAAGTGAAAATATACCAACAACGAATAGTTCATTGTTTAAATAAGGCACAAAACCGACAGCGAGGTATGTCGTGGTCAGGGCCAAGGCAAGGAATACAGTACGAATGAAAATCTTTGTGAGGTATTTGCTTTCCACAAGAAATACAATTACTGACTTTTACTAACATCGGTATAGAGCAAGAAAAAGTTTCCCCAACGAGGTACTTAGCTTTAGTTGAAGACTTCGGTTCTGAAACTCGAAAACGAAAATTTCAGGAGTCGGCCGACCGGCACTTGTGAACTGCTTCTGCTTCGGGCACCGCGCGGCAAGAAAGACTGATGTAATGGCGTCGGCTGCATGCTTTATACCCCTGACTACCTGAAGTCATGGAAGATGAGACAGCAACCGACGCAGGACCCAAGACTTTGATAAGAAGGCTGACTGAGGGCTACTGTAAGCAGATAACCCAAATGTGATGACTGCAACAGTGAAACACGAAGAACATCAGCTTCTACTGACAAATGAAAACGAACAGCATTCATTAGGCAATATTACAACAACATTAACTGATGTATAAAAACTAAAAATATAGGATAAGTTAATGTAGATAAAAAAAAACTTGTGATTAATATTAAGAGTTTGAAAGACATTTTTCAAATGTCTAAATAAAATTAATAAAACAGCACAATAATTTTCTATTTTTATATAAAACTCATAATTTAAATTTTGCAATCAGTAAAAGCAAATGACCCAAAGAGTGCTGTCCTCTTTCAGCTCTCTTATTTGCTCTAGTAATGAAATCCACAACAAATTATAAAAGACCAGATGAAAATACTGAGGGGGTTAAAATAAATGATTACCAAATAAAGAATGTTACTAGTAGTAAGTGCATTGCATCATCTGCAATCAATTCATCCTTATTATTTATTTTTATTTATTTTATTTTACATTTGTTAACCGGGGGTGTCTGACTGAGCCGAAAAGGCCCTTTTTCAGCAGAGGCCTGGGGAGAAAAGCTCCACAAAGAAAAATTACAGACACATTTAGTTATTTAGACATAATCAGTATACACACAAATTACAAGAGACATGTTTTTACAGTGGTATGCGGCACAAACAGTTACAGTGGAGAGAACAATCAAAAAAGATATTAATTTTAAAAATAAAGGTAAGTAATAGATTTGTGGTGTACAGCTGAACTTTGGAATGTAGGTAGAATACATACATAGTACACAGGTACAGTACATACATTGTAGATTAGCCAGTGTTTGTGAGTAAGATTGAAAAACTATTATCAATTGCTCTAGATTTAGTATGCATATGTTATCCGCTTCCACTACCCTGGGGAGCAATCATGGCACTGCCAACTTTGCTTGAGATGTTGCCTGATGAGGTCTTTAAAGGAGGCTTTGGATGATGTGTTTTGAATGCTAGTAGGGACAGAGTTCCATTTTTTAGCCACCGAACTACTATATAGTGCATCTCCAAAGCTATCGTAGCTGTTGGTGACTTCTAGTAGTAGTTTGCTTGATGATCTAAGAGGCCTTTTGGCTGAGTGATGTTGTACTAGGTTTTTGAGGGCAGGACACTTATTGGGGAGGTAATAGATAGAATGACAGAGGCAGAGCTGATTGTAGGTTAGGAGGTTGGGCAGTTCAAGCCAGGGGAGCTGTCTCAAAGCAGTACAGTGATGAGTTCTATATGAGCAATTTGCAGCAAAGCGGGCAATTCTGTTATAGCAAGCTTCCATTTTGCTTAGTTCAGTTTTGTTGAGATTAGTCAGAATGGGAGATGCATACAGTAGGGTGGATAGAAGTTGGGAGCGAGCAATGGCTGATCTTGTGTTGTTGGTAAGAAATGGTTTGATACGGTAGAGTGACCCCAGTTTGGCATGTACTTTTTAATAGTTAAGTTCAGATGACTATCAAATTTTAGGTGGGAGTCTATGGTTATTCCCAATAGCTTAGCCTGTGCCACTGGAGCAATTGGAGTAGCATTTGTGGAGTAGATAGTGAATTGACTGTTAGTGTTTTTGTTAGAACTGGTTATAATCATAAGCTGAGTTTTCTTTGGATTGAGGATAAGTTGGGCTTTGGTAAGGTAGTTTTCAACGTCAGAGAATGCTAGTTGAGTTGTTTGCAGGAGGGTGGGAATGTTTTGTGCAGCACAGATTAAGGTAGTGTCATCTGCATACTGAATTATAGATGCATGCTGTGTGGAGGTGTGGAGGTCATTTGTGAAGACTGTGAATAGTAGTGGTCCTAAGATAGAACCCTGTGGGACTCCTATAGTTATGGGCAGCTGAGGAGAGAGAGAATTTTCCCATTTCACAGCTTGGTACCTGTCAGTTAAGTAGCTTTGGAACCAGGTAAGAGTGGAATTAGATAGATGATATTGGTTTAGTTTGTTTAGCAGGATTTGGTGCGAGACTGTGTCAAATGCTTTGGACATATCCAAAAAGAGTTGACACTTGCAGGCCTTCATTTTGAGACGGTTTACTGCATCTGTGAAGCAGAGGAGAGCTGTAGTGGTACTATGGGCAGGTCTGAAACCATGCTGAGTAGGTGACAGGATGTTGCAGTCTAGGAGATAGTTTAGCATCTGGGTATGGATGCATTTTTCTAGGATTTTGGCCAGGGGAGAGAGTAAAGCAATGGGTCTGTAGTTATTAAGTTCAGTGGAGGTCCCGCCTTTATGTATGGGTGTAACATAGGATATTTTCCAGAGTTTAGGCACATAGTTTTCAACAATTGATCTGTTTATGAGAGTGGAGACTGGGATAGCAATAGCATCTGCTGTGAATTTCAAGAAATAGCTGGGGAGTAGGTCGGCTGCTGTTGATGAGGTTTTTAGTTTGGAGAGCATGCTTTTGATTGAAGTGGTGGAAAATGTTTTGAGGGTAAAGTTTGTATTAGTGTTATTTGTGTTGGGGGGATAGTGAGGAAGGAACTGTCCTGTGATACTAAGGATAGAATTGAGTTCACAAAGTGGGAGTTGAATTGTGTTTCGATGGGAACTTTAGTGTCAGGGTGGTTGGTTTGGGGGTAGCCTTTTGGGTGGATTTTAGTAGCTGGTTTACATTTTGCCAAAATTTTTGTGGGTTGTGTTGGTATTTAGTTTGCAATGTTGTGTAGTAGGATTTTTTGTCCAGCCGAATGCATTTTTTTGCACGGTTGCGCAGTTCTTGGTACTTAGTTAGGGTTTGTGTTTCTTTGTTTTTGATAGTAACGCCAGGCAGTGTCTCTGGACTTGAGGATTTGTTTGGTTTCTTTACTGAGCCATGGGTTTGTAGAGGTTCTAACCTTGATTTTGCGCAATGGAGCGACAGTGTCTAGGTGTTGTAGAAATGTTTTGTTGAAATATGCTACAGCCTGGTCAAGTGGGAGGGTTTTTAGGGGGGGTCCAGTCACAGTTACACAGTAAAGTGTTGAGGACCTCAGGAGAGAATTTTTGTGTTTCTAGTGGATATATAGTTAGTGGTTTTGCATATGCTTGTTCTACTACGTATAAAGTATATTATGTTGTGGTCACTTAAGGTGTCTGGGAGACTGCCTGTGTGAGGGTACAATGTGGGGTTGCTAGTTAGGACCCAGTCAAGGATGGATTCCCTTTTAGATTTTTATCACACCTAGTTGGAATTTGGACTAGCTGCTGGTAGCCATGGAGATTTATTAGATTACTTGGTGGTTCTGATATACAGGTGAACCAATCTAGGTTGAAGTCCCCAGAATAAGGGTTTCTTGTGAGTATGTGGAAGAACACCAGGATAAGAAGTCTTCAAGGCTAGCAGGTGTATTACCAGGTGGAATATAGATCACAATTATGGTGATGACCTTTTAGGGTGAAGTTGAAGTTGTGAGATAAGTATGTCCCAATTATTGGGGGAGGGGTAAGAGTTTGGTAATTGACGGACAGTTAAGTTGGACTTGTAGAGTAAGGCAGTTCCACCCCCTTTACGAAGTGGTCTGTCTTGTCTAATGATATTGTAGCCGGTAGGGAGAACTTCTGAGTTAGCTATGTTTTTATTTAGCCAGGTTTCTGTTAAAGCAACTATGTCTGGGGAGTAGTGTGCTATTGTGGCCTGGAGTTCAGGTATTTTTTTTTGATACTTCTAATATTAATATTTAGCATTAAAAGATGGTTGGTTTTGCTGCTGTTGTTGATTTGCCCAGGGATGAAGAAAGTGGGGGTGTTATGTTCTGACATTTGTGTTTGAGCAGTTTGTGTTGGACAGGATGGATTTGGGCCTGGGTTGGGGTGGATTATCCCCACTTATGGTGAGCCTGGAGTTAAAATGGTTATACAGATGTTGGAGTTTGGTGAGGAGTGTGAGAAAGTATTGTGTTTTTTGGAGTAGGAATGAGAGCATATGTGTTTAGTTCTGAATTGGTCCGTTATGTAGTTCTTGAATAAGTGTGGGCAGATATTATTATAATGTGTGGTGTCTGTGTATGAGAGTGCATAATGCAGTGTTGTGCTACTAAGTTTAGGGATATTGCTAGAGTGATAACTTGTGGTGTTGTAAAGAATTATGAGAAGACAGACTAGATTTACTTGTGTGATAGTCATGGTTATAAAGTTTATGTTGTTTCTAGGTGGGGGGGTCTGAAAGGAATTATAGGGTTGCACTATATGTGGATGGGGAAGTAATGTGGGTGATGCAAAAGATGCCTAGTGGGAATGAGAGTAATTGGGAGTATTTTGTGTGGAGCAAGTTGGTGAGGTTTAATGTGATATGACTTGAGGAGCTGTGATTGGTGGAGGTGATGTGAGGGTGAGCTGTGGGTGTGGCTATGATTACTATAAATGTAGAGGTAGTTGGGGCGGGAGGGAATAGGGGGCAGGGGAGCGGAGAGAGCCCGAGCGTTAGCGAGGGCGAACGGAGCGGGGCAGAGCCAGAGCCAACCAAGGCCGGAGAAAAAAGTATTACTTGACAAATCTGAACACTTTTAAAACAAATTCCTGAGGTCTAGGTATAGTTGGATAATGTACTGAAAGTGCTGACAGACTATTCAAATGTAAATTTAATAAAAAAATGGCATTCTAATAAAAATAAAAATGCTTGATAATTATAATTAAACAAGAAATTAAAATAATTATAACTTATGTTATCTAAAACTTTAAAAGACATTGCCCAAATTAATTACGATGAAATAATAAACATTAGATAAATAACTTTAGAAAAGAATATGACTGTTTTTTTTACACTGTAGATAGAAATATTCTAATCAAATTTAACATATTAGCAAAAAGATTTGTACACAGAACTAACATTTCTTCTTTAAAGCCTCATAAAATACATATTCTAGAATGCAATAAAACAGCAATAACTTTCTTTTGCTAACAAATCTAGAATTGCTTTTATTCATCACATCAAAACATGGGACAATGGAGGTTTTGGATTTCCCAACACTGAATCATATGTTTTGGTCTCTAAACAGTGAAAATTCACTTGATAGATGCTACAATGTTGCATCATAACCCATATCTTACTTCTGCAAACTAAATTCTAAAAGTCCTCAGTGGAGGTTTAAAAATTTTAATATACAAATATTGTTGTGTCTTTCGGCTTTTTCCGGTTAGGGGTCGCCACAGCGGAACTCTGGCCCGCTAATGATTGGTAGTAGATTTTTACGTGCCGTGTTGCTGGCTCTGACGCACAACCTTCAATGAAGGTATGCCCATTCACGCATGTCTGCACACAGAAGACGCTCTAGCCGAGAATCGTACAGGACAACGTCTTACTCTGAGGCGACAATGCTACTGCAGCTCCACCACAGTCTTATACAAATATACAATTTAAAATTTAAAAAAGTGTATTTATCATGTCTTCATTTTTTTTCATATAGGGATTTGTCAAAGGCACTAATGTAACTAAAATGTTAACTTCTGAGATAAAACAACTTACTGAATCAAACATTTAAAGGAAGTACTACTTTATCAACAGATAATATATTTTTTACATAAATGTTGACTTAATTCTTAGTGAGTTATCCATTCAAACTATCAGGCAATTTGTATCTTCAGTGGAAAGGGTTTATCCAGTTTATGCTGAATTATGCAAACCCACTTTTACAAAACAGTATCCAATTCAATTCTATCCAAATTATATAAAATTGTATTATCCTATAAATTCAGTCCTATCAAATTTCTTGGGTAATTACATAAATCAAACCGATTATCCAAATCTTGGTGTAATCTACAAGTCTATAATATTTGATTCAGCTAAAATGGCTGTCATATTTATTTTGAAAAACTTTTATATGGATATTTATACATACAGGATTCCCTACTCATCAGAAACTTCTGAAAGTATACAAGGACAAAAGTTAAATGACAGAGGTATAATTTAATGATTAAACGTGACTGGCAACATACTTCATCAAAACAAACTTGTCAATTACAAATGTTGGTTAAACCAAACATTTGCTTTAACAAAAACAGTGGCTACTGTAATAATGTCAGGACATGTTGCCACCCAAAACATTAACCTATAACAAAATAAATAAATATTAACCTGTGATAACCTGCAGGGCTCCTTGCTTACACCAGAGGTCACACAGACTTCCAGTTTGGTCATTCCACACAGTTCCCCTGAGATAAGGCCAGTTTGCCCTATCCATCCAGCCAGTCCTATCAGGAACCCAGGTCTGTTCCTGAACTCAGACTGTCAGTGGCACAAACAAACCACCTTGCCTCTGTGCCATTAGTCTAGTTTCAGAATATGGTAACTTTTCCAGCTGAAGTGACCTGAAATGCAGATTTGAAACCGTGTAGCATGCATAGTAATTAACATATTCTTTGCATTGCCTTGCTTCAAATTAAGGTTTTAGTGATGACATGCTGTAGCACTAAATACGTAGAAATTCATGGCACACCATACTTCGGACAAGAGCATCTGCTTCTCTGAACATCATTTCATAGCTGTTGATTTGTTGATTTACGCAAGAAAGAATGAGCCACTAAGCTGAATTGGACTTTGCTACTCATTCTTTCTACAATAACAAAGCTTACAGTGAGAACTTGCAAGTGAAATCTTTTCTATTGTTCCAAAGGAAAATGAATAGTAAGAATTTGCTATCAAAATATTTTCTATTGTTCCCAAGAAAAATTAATGAACCACAAAAAAGCAATAAGCTGGCTATTAAAAAAAAAAAAATTAGCAGTACAACAGACTTGAACTCTGAGACTAGTGTTGGGTGGTCAAAATGATGAGTATTCCATCTCACAGATTAAACATCAAACTCAGACATTACCATTACCTCATCACTACTCACCAAATCAGTACACACTGCATAGCTAGACCACAAAGGCATTCAATACCATTCTACGCACTGATATCGTAAATAAACTCAGAAGGTAATGTAAATTCTTATGTAACACATGGGATAGTAAATTGGCTCACAAATACAACCCAGCTAATTAAGGTAGGTAGATTTACCTACTCCATAAGACCTGTCACTAGTGGTGTACCCCAGGTTACAGTCCTTGGGCCATTCCTCTTTGGCATTTAGTTCACGGAGGTCAAAGGTAATGTTAAGGGTTTGTGGCTGACCAAGTCTGCAGATGACTGCAAACATGTCATCACAAACTCCTCAGAAGACACTATAATCTTCTTCCGAATGGGCTTTCCCAAACAAATAGCTGGTGTCAAAACCATGGAACGCTAAGAAATGCATAATCGTATCATCTGCCAAGCATGAAACCCTATCTATCACACTGACAACACACCCCCTGAAAACTGATCCCATAGTCCAGGATCTGGGAACCTATGTTGACAACGAAGTATCCACCATTTTATGGAAGCTTTTTTACATTGCACACCTTGCATCTAAACAAATGGCATCCAAGTCCAAAGATGTAATCAATCGGCTATACCTGACACTCCTCAGACTGACAATTTGAGTATAATGTCCTTTTCAGTATGTACTTGGCCACTTGGCCAAACACTTGTCACACGTGGAATGACCACAACACTTACTTCACTAAGAAAATAAAGGGCATAATCATAAAAACTATGCAGACCATCTCAAAGTCTTGTCCTTCCTCTTAGTATTATGTAGACTATTGAGAGGTGACCTCTGCCTTGCATACAAAGCCTCAACAGACCCTATAATGACAGACCTATTGCACAAGTCTGGTGGTGTTACAAACACCTGCTCAAGGGATGTCAATTATTTCTGCAACATAAATAGAACATGTGGGAGAGACATGTATGTATCAGAATTCCACTTCTATGAAAAAGTCTCCCACTCAACATAAAGTACTTCTTTTACTCTATTCAAACATAATTTGGATGAATGGAAGACCAACCATAAATTCACCCCTGGTTTGGCACCCTTGTCCCTCATGGATAGGGGCAACATGTAAAGTTCCAACATGATCTTCTTCTGCTCATCTATGGATTATTTGTACACAAAACATAAGGACTAAAAAAATAACAGTGGACTGTAAAGCTAGACTTTTGAAGGTCTTCACAGATCAATAGCCTAGGAACTACCTACAAACCTTTTAAAGGACTTCCCTCTCAGAGGTACCAAGAAGCACAGAAACAGTGTTAATACTTACTTTCATTGCTCTTATAAAACCTTTAAGTGCATTATAACAGCCCTGATTATCAATTAACATATTCTCTTCCATTAACAGGCAAAACCTGGACAAAAGCAACAAAACTCTCTTTTTTCTGAGTTAAAAAGGGTTACTCCAACCAGTCAATAACCCTTTATCAAAGCTTAAACTGCTGTTCATCAAGATGCATTTCCTGCAATGCCCAGCTCCCGTGATATACAGGGATAAACCTCAAACCACAACACACATTTTCATTTACTGGCACACACACACAGGGGAGGAAGGTGATTAGGCTGGCTGCACTGGTACAATGGAGAAACAACATGAACACCCACAGAAGACAGAATGCTGTCAGCTTACACTCTATGCACTGCTAAATCAGAACGAGGAGGAGGATGTGAAGGGTAGCCTGAACAGTTCCTTTAGGGCCAAAGCAGTCAAGTAGATTGCTTTAAAGAAAAT
This sequence comes from Protopterus annectens, assembly GCF_019279795.1. Lineage (NCBI taxonomy): Eukaryota > Metazoa > Chordata > Ceratodontiformes > Protopteridae > Protopterus > Protopterus annectens. The sequence continues at coordinate 175,064,535 of NC_056743.1, read as the reverse complement.
GTTAGCGAGAAGGAAAACTCCACTTTGGCTCAGGCAATGGGCCCATTTCCGTACTGCTCACATCTTACTCCCACAGGACTAAGTAGGTTGGTAAGGCTGCTAGGGTTGGGAACAAAGAGTTGGAAGCCTGATGCCCAAGCAAGTCTGTCTCTTGCATCCAAGGTGGGTGGGTGGGGGGGGTGAGGTTAAAGGGCTAAATGAGGTAGGGAAGTCTTTTGGCAGGGTCCAGTGGAGCTAAAAAGATGCATTTCCTGCAATACAATAGACTGAGGCCTAAACTTATTTAAATAACCCACATCATCCTATTTGTTTTACCTGGATTTGTCAATTAACCTTGTGTTAAAAAAAAAATGCAAACATCTAAAAGGTTCAGGTTTCCTTCCAAAAAGTACCCGGCAAAATTCTCCAATGATAAATCACTCACAATAAGAAAACAAATCTATAATACATCCTGCAAAAAAAGAGATATTTATGCCACCCAAAAAACTGCATTAACTGGGATAAAAACTGAAGTGAATTAAAAATCAAACACACTCCTAAAAAATAACCTTGTAACTTTTATCCAGCCAACCAGGCAAATTCTTCCCTTTACAGCTATCCAAAACCAATCAAAACCACTTGGTATTCAATGAGCCTACCCAGTCATTCAGTAAATTAGAAAGTGCACCTTAAAACAAAAGCCCCCCTTGTTTTACAATAAACATGTTTAACATAACTTAATAGTTAAAATCAAAACTTTCTTAGCTGTATATTATCACAACCTTCTCGTACAAGATATTAAGTGCATCCAAAAGAACAGGAAGTGCATCCAAAAGAACAGGGAAGTCATGACAAGACATAAATTAAGACCCCACCCTCTCCATTAAAAATCACAAATTCTAAATTTCAACCACCAAGCCTTCTATAATAAAATTAACTTTACAGGCGGCCACTCCTGATAATTAAAGCACAATTACTGTTTCTGCTGCTGTGACTGATAAATTCTGCATTTTGTATTCTTTTCCTGCTTTAAATAGCATAGGCTAGATTCAGACTTGCTGAATCAAACTGTTTGGCATCACTAGATCACTAAAACCAGCCATTTTGCATTAAGAGGGGCCTTCATGTACCCTTATGGCAGAAGTGTGAAGCTCAGGACACATCTGAGTCAGACACTGCTGGAATAAAGGCTCCTTGAGGGGCTTTTCTATTGGTAGATTGTGTTAGAATGGTTTAAATTTAATTGTATTTAAGCACAGCATTTGCATGGGTTTGCGCTCAGTTAGGAGGAGCTGCTCAGAGTTTGGCATAACTGGGCACTGCGCAACTGGGGTTAGTGGTGCCATGTACAAACACAAATGCCTAGAATCACATTTTTTCCCCTTAACACCACTGAAACCCACTAAAGCTTTCCTGCTGCTCTTCTGGCAACTCGGTTGTGCACTGCTACACCATAAGCAGCTCAGCTAAGCATTGTCAAGCGTCTCCCCACTTTCCTCACTAACCCTATTGAAGTCCCCTTGCAAATTCCAAAAAAATAGCCAATCGTTTGCCCTCCCACAAACCAGGAATCACCTGCTGCTATGGACAACCAGTTTCCCAACATTTCTGCAGCCAGCTTGATTGACATGGGTATCCTGAGGCAATGCAGCAACTGCCTCATATATACTGACAACCACCTTGCTCCTAAAGCACAAAAATAAAATATGTGAGAGATGCCACTATGCCATGAAACTTGAATAAGTCCTCTCATGAAATAAAGAACAATACATCTAAAAGGCTGTCAGCTCACACAACCTCTTCTCTTTCACAAGATAGTCATGACGCTTAAACCCACATATGCAAAGGTACTCACCAGCAGCCTACCAAAAGACCAGGGACCTCCCAAGTGTAAAGAACCCTAACATATTGGTACAAGAACCAAGTCTACCAGTACACATAATAAGAAGTTATGTTCTTACCATAACGTTCCATGTTAGTTGTCGTCTTCTCGCCTTCTTTCTTGCTGGATGGGTTCGGAGCCGATCCTCGGCTCTGACTCGGCCTATACTATAGCTCAAGAGCTATTTTTACCGGCTCGAGGCAGCCCTATAACCCACAATACCATGCGCTAACTCCCCAGATCTCGTTTGGAAGCTAAGACATAGTATAAATATAATACCATAATATCATAATCCTCATTTGCAAGTACGGGCTCCCTGCTAGTAACATTAAGGATACTGGGAAACCGTAACATGTTATATCTTCAGAAATGGAAGGACTCAGAGACCTGAAGTCTATCCAGGCTAGGGGGCAGGAGGGAGGGATGCAAGAAAGAAGGCGAGAAGAAGACAACTAACATGGAACGTTATGGTAAGAACATAACTTCTTAATGTTAAGTTGTCATTCTCGCCTTCATTCTTGCTGGATGGGACAGCGTCCCTAGCATTTTAATCCTGGGTGGCTCAATGGAACAGACTCCTGAGTACGGTGGAACCAAAGTCAGCTCTATTTCTGGAGGCTATATCAAGTTTGTAATGGGCAATAAAGGTATGTTTGGAAGCCCATGTAGCTGCTGCACATATGGCATCTAGTGGTAACCTTGCTTGAAATGCCGTTGATGTTGATAGTGCTCTGGTTGAATGAGCCTTCGGCCTACACGGAAGTTGCCTGTGTCTCAACTCATAGACAAAGGTAATAGATGTCAACCATCTGGAAAGAGTAACCTTCGATACTGGAAGCCCTTTCTTTCCTGCAGCATGAGAGAAAGAGCTGGTCTGACTTTGACTTGTTTTGTCCTGTCTAGATAATACCGTAATTGGCGATGAACATCTAATGAATGTAATTTATGTTCAGCCCTGTTGGTATAGTCTGGGAAGAAGACAGGCAAGTCAATGGAGTGGTTTAGATTTCTTTCCGAGGACACTTTCGGTAGGAAGGAAGGGTTTGTTCTGAGAGTTACCCTGTCTTTGTGAAAGACCAAATAAGGGGGACGGACAGACAAAGCTTGAAGTTCCGATACCCTTCTGGCAGATGTTATGGCTACTAAAAACAGAGTTTTCCAAGAAAGAAGCTTGACGGAGCATGAAGCTGCAGGTTCAAACGGAGGCAGAATCAATGAGGTTAGAACTAAATTCAAATCCCATTGTGGAGGTGGATCTTTAACTGGAGGTCTAAGCAAAAAGATGCCCTTGAGGAAGGCTTTACAAAGTTTGTGGGACATAATATTTGCTTCTGAGAGCCCAACATGAAAATTAGCAATGGCCGCTAATTGTACCCTGATAGTGGCCGACGATGACTCTGAATGAAAAAGCTCCGCCAGAAAATCTAGAACCTTATGAATGGGTGTATGGAAAGGATCTAGGGACTTAGTCTATGCCCAATGCGAAAAACGCTTCCATTTACTCGCATACGTCTTCCTAGTATTGGACTTATGGGAAGCCAGAATGGTATCATGAACAGGAGGAGAAATAAGGGGAAGCCTGGCTAAGGCTGGAAGTGGAGCAACCAAGCTGTGAGGTTGAGGGAATGAAGAGACTGATGCAGCTTGCCCGTGAGATGGGTCAACAGATCCGGAAGGGGTTCCAGATGCCAAGGCTGATCCAGTAGGTAACTGTGCAGAAACGGAAACCATACTTGTCGAGGCCAAAACGGGGCAATGAGGATCATTTTGGATCTCAATGCGGTTGCTTTCTGAATTAATTGCGGGATCAATGGCAAGGGAGGAAAGGCATACAGAAGACCCCGGGGCCAATCATGAACAAGAGCGTCTCTGGGGGGATGGCCTGGTAGAGGAAAGAGTGTGAAAAAGTCGAGGCACTTGCTGTTTTGAGGAGTTGCAAAAAGATCGCAGCAAGGCTGGCCCTACTTCTGAAATATTCTGCCTGCTACCGCTTGATTTAGAGACCACTCGGAGGCATGAGGATAGTTCTGCTCAATTTGTCCGCTATGACGTTGGACTTCCCGGGGATGTGCGTTGCTATCAGAAACCGTTGAGAGGAAATCGCCCATTGCCAAAGTCTGAGTGCTTCTCGACATAGGGGGTAGGATTTTGTTCCGTCCTGCTTGTTTATGTACCACACTACAGACATATTGTCCGTTTGAATTGCTATAGTCCCTCATCTCCAGGACATTTATGTGCAGGTGGCGTTCTGATTGTTGCCATGTGCCCTGGACCGTCCTGCCCTGATAATGCCCCCCCACCCGATCAGGGAGGCATCCGTTGTCACCGTGGCAACTGGGGGGGGGGGACAAAGGGTCTGCCCTGAAAAAGCTGAGGGGAAACCATCCACCAGGAGAGATGATTCTTGCAAGAAGGGGTTATCAAAATATTGAGAGTCATTGGTAGCTGTTGAAAGGACCACTGAGAAAACAGCATCCACTGAAGGAGCCTCATGTGGAAGCGGGCTAATGGGAGTAGAAGAATCGCCACTGCCATGAGGCCTAAAGCTTTCAATACTAGCTTGACTTGAACTCTGTTGGGCTGAAAGAGGGACTGAACATTCTGCCTTATGTCTGACACTCTCTGAGGTGGTAATGTTGCAGACATTTCTGTGGTGTTTAATATGGCGCCTATAAAGTTTATACATTGACAAGGCGACAAGGAGGACTTTGCAAAATTTATAGAAATACCTAGGCTGTTGCAAAGTTGAATAGTGTAATCCCTGGCCATTATAAGATGCTGCTTGGTGGTAGCGGAAATGAGCCAGTCGTCTAGACATGGAAACACCTGGAATCCTTTTTGTCTCAGGTGAGCCATGACCACTGCCAAGCATTTGGTGAACACCCGGGGGGCTGTGGTGAGACCAAAGGGCAGGGTTCTGAATTGATAATGACTGGCTCCCAGCCGGAAGCGGAGAAACCTCCTGGAGCGCCTGTGCATCTTTATATGATAGTACGCGTCCTGGAGGTCTAAGGAGCACATCCAGTTGTCTCTGCCCAAAAAGGGTAGAATGGACTGCAGTGTTACCATCCGAAATTTTGTCTTTTGTACAGAGTTGTTCAATCTGCTGAGGTCCAAAATGGGTCTCCAGTCTCCAGTCTTTTTTGGTACCAAAAAGAATCTGGAGTAGATTCCGGATCCTAGCTGATCTGCTGGGACTGCCTGGATGACTCTTTTTGTTAACAGCTTTTTTATTTCTAGCTGAGTCTGACCCCTTTGTGCAGGTGGTACGTCTGGTAGGGGTCTTAGCGGTTGTACCGGAGGGGAAGTGAAGGGAATTTTGTAACCCTCGGATATGATCTTCTGTACCCATGTGTCTTGGGAGAGGGATTGCCAGGCTTCCGGGTACAGAGATAATCTTCCCCCTACTGCCTCCGAAGGCGGACAGTCGGGCAGCTTCTCAGGGATGCTGAAAGGGCTGGTCAGGGAAAGATTCCTTGGAACCCTGGTTCTGTGGACCCCCTCTGCCTCTGGGGTGGCATCTGTTATTATTCCCCCCTCTGCCTCTAGGGGGAAATTCACCACGTGCGGCAGGCGCGACTCCCTGTGGTTTGCGGAACCACATCTTTCCACCCCTCTGTCCCTTAGGATAAGGTCTAGAAGGTGTAAAAAAAAATGGACTCCCACGGCAGAGAGAGTCTTACCATCTTGCTCACATCTGGTGAGGGTATTCTTCACCTGAGGTCCAAACAATTCTGAACCATCAAAGGGGGTGTTGGTGAAGGGATCAGCAAAGGTAGTCTCGCATCCAAGCGTGACGTCTCAATGCAACACCTAGGCCAGCGGCCTTACTCGCTCCATCGGCTGCGTAAAAGATAAGCCACATGGAGGAGTTAACAATGGAGTTCAGGGTGGCCAGCTGGGAATTTATCTTGTGCTGATACCCCGCAGCAGAAGGATCCTGTACTGTTTCACCCAGCTCTTTGAGCAGGTCTCTCTGAAGGCGGGTGAAATGACAAATAGTTCAGCGATCGCATAGTAAAGGTCGCTGAAGCAAATGTCCTCTTGCCGTACCTGTCCATGGTCCTGGACTCTGTTAGGAGGATGAACAGGTACAGAAGGATCAGCCAATTCCTTCTTAGTGGCTGCTGCTACCACCATAGCATCAACTGACATGCCTTTAGTGAGAAAGGACTTGTCCTCTGGTGCAGAAATAAATTTAGAAGGCCTCCTAGGGGTAGGTTCCATTGAATCAGGAGCTGCCCACGCCTTTCTAGCCACTACCTCCATTAGTGGGTCGAAAGGGGGAGACACCCAGGAGGTGGAAGGGCGAGATCCAAAAGCATCAAGGTAAACCGACTCATCCTCGGAAGGTTTGAGAGTGGACCAATTTCCCCTCTGTTTTAGGATCTCTAGGATGTCTGAAAAAGAGACATCCTCAGAGGGGGATCTGGGGAAACCCTCCGACTCATCCAAGTCGGTGTCTGACGTGACAGACTCGGGGGAGTCTGTGTGCTTCCTCTTGAACTTTCTTTTCCTAGGGGGTTCCCCTGAAACTTCAGGGGAGCCCTCGGAAGAGGAGGAGACACCCAAGGTGGGTACCCTACGCTTCAGATCTCTGCTGTCAGATATAGGAGGGTGGCCAGAGACCGCAACAGGCACTGTAGAGGGAGGAGCTGCAGAACTTAACCTTGGAGTGGACACTGGGTCCAGCACGCTCATCACCTCGAAGGCTCCCCCATCAGATACCAAAGGCAGTCCTGGCTCCGAAGAGACAGGAACCGCCCCCGGCACCGACAGAGAAGGCTCCGGGAATGATGTCGGGGCCGAACTAACCAGAGCCGAAGCTCCGAGAGGGAGAGCGAGGTCGGACAAGGGTCCGATGCCACTCGCCCCCTCGGAGCCGACAATGGAGTCCCGGCGCCCGGATCTCTCCACGGATGGAACCAATGAAGAGACCGGAGCCGAAGGTGGGAGTATTGGCTCCGATGTGGGTAAGGTTACGGTTCCGACAAACTCCAGCTCCGAACTCGAGAGGTGAGTCGGAGGAGGAATGGATAGCGGTACCGAAGGAGCCACAGTCTGGTGAGATGGACACAGGAGCATTTGGGCTAGTGCCTGAGATTTTATGAGCCTACTGACCACTCTCTCGAGGTCGTGGTCGGACAGCCTGGATGACCTAGATGAGTGAGTCCTATGACTCCGCTCCGATAGGGGAGGGGGTCTCGGAGCCGATCGGATGGAGTCTATCGAGGGGGATCTAGAGCGCTTGCGCGCTGGGGTCGGCTCTGATGCTGGTTTCAGAGCGGATACCACTTTACCCACCTCGGATCCGGATGGAACCGATGTCGGAGCCATCTCGATAACGCCAGCCCTCGACTCAGAAGCTGGAGATGAGGGTTTGGCGGTTTTTGAAGACTTCCCCGAGCCGGACTTGGACGGGGAGTCATCATGCTTTAACAAGCCCCTTAGGATGAGCTTATTACGCCTCTCCTGCAGGACTCTTGAACTAAACCCGTGACAGACGGAACAAGAGTCCTGCAGGTGTAAGGGCCCAAGCAATAGACACAAGAAGTGTGACCGTCTGTCAGAGACATTTTCTGACAGCACGAGTCACACTTCTTGAATCCTGAGACCTTAGTGTCTTTGGACATAGTCCTAACCACAGTAAACACAGTCAGTCCACACACACTCAACTTAAAATTAGGAAAGTTAAGGGAACTGACTAAAACCCACACACACACAGACACTATAAGGGGTGGGGAAACTAAGGTAAGGCCAGTAGGCCCAAAGATAAAAATTAACTAGAGAAGGGAAAAAGGGCTACAAAAAGGGCTGTATGAATAAGGCAATTAGTAGGGACCTAAACAAGGGTAACTAGCTGGAGAAACTACCTGAAAAATTAGTTAAATAGAATAAATCTCTTACTGACCTGAGCTGGTAAAAAAAAGACAACCTCGCAGCGAAGCGGCAAATGAGATTTGGGGAGTTAGCGCATGGTATTGTGGGTTATAGGGCTGCCTCGAGCTGGTAAAAATAGCTCTCGAGCTATAGTATACGCCGAGTCGGAGCCGAGGATCGGCTCCGAACCCATCAAGCAAGAATGAAGGCGAGAATGACAACTTAACATCACGTATTACAGTATCTCAACAATCAAGCCCCTAAGGCAAAACAATTCAAAACCAAATGTCCTAGTCACAGGCAACTCAATAGTGAGACACACAGACGTCCCCTCTCACCAGACTGGACAAAGAGAAGGTGATGGTCAGCTGCCTGCAGGGTCCCAGGATCTGCCAAGTTATGCACTCACTCAAATCACTCAACAGCAATTACCATTATGACTCTGTCAGAGTACATGTTGGAGTGAATGACTTAAGATGTACTGCTCTGGACTATATGAAGAGACATAATAGAGCTCATGCATTGTGTGTGCCAAGCAGTTATGTCCCTAGCCCTAACACAAGCAACCTTCAAACTCTTGACCCAACCTAGTTTGGTTTCGGCAAGGCTAGATCTTGCTTATTAAACCTGGTGAACTTCTTTGAGAAAATCACCAAAGCTCTGGATGAGGGTAAAGCAGTACACACTGCGTATCCTGATTTAGCCAAGGCATTTCACACAATTCCCGTCAGGTATCATTGAGAAACTTTCCCAACTGGGTATTAATCTATTTGTCACTAGATGGGTAACAAACTGACTTGCAAACAGAACACACACTGTTAAACTTGGGGAATCCACTTCCACCAGCACACCAGTTCCCAGTAGTGTACCACAAAGATCTGTACTGGGTCTTCTACTGTTTGGAATTTATTTTTCTGAAGAACAGTTAAAAGTAGATGGCCTGAGGCTGGCTAAGTTTGCAGACGACTGTAAAATGGGTGCAAACAGAGTCCCTCAATGATATCAACAAATTACAGAAGGGACTTACACAGACAAATAACTGATGCCAGGGCCATGGACTGAAACTAAACACAAAAAAATGCCTAATCATCTCCTTTGGAAAAGTAGTAGGGCCCGCTAATTATGACACAGATAGCACCCCTCTAAGCTCAAACACAGTGGTAACAGAATTTGGAATGCAGGTTGATAGCAACCTAAACTTCGATCAAAATGTGTCCACAGTAGTAAGAAAGCCTTCTACACTGCCCAACTCATAAATAAGGGCATTGCATCTAAGACCAGGGAGGTCATGACTCTGCTGTACTCTGCCCTTATCAGACCACTGACTGAGTACAATGTTCCCTTCTGTTTGTACCTCATCAAACACCTGCCTTAGTTGGAGAGATCATAGAGGCTTCTAACCACAAGAATTCAGGGCCTCCAAGGCATGACCTACATGGAAAGAATGAAAGCCCTAAAGCCCTGTCACTGTTACTTTGTATCACACAGGCCTGCTGAGAGATGACCTATGCCTGGCCTACAGAGCAGTCTCCACCCCTGCCTTAATGGAAATTCTGCACATCAAACGGGACAAGAGTCGCTCACTCCAGGGATCTCAACCTAGAATGTGATATTAACAGAACTTGTGCAAAAGACTGATATGTCTCCCAGAGATTGGCGATCCTCTGGAATAAGCTCCCATTTCATGTAAAGCAGAGCTCCACAATGACCTTATTTAACTGCAACCCTGACAACTGGATGAGGAACCACAAATTAACCCCTGGGGTAGCACCTATGGCCTTCATGGACAGAGCCACTCGATGCTGATCATAGTATTGCTATGCAAATAACGACCATCTAACTATGGTACGGGGGGGGGTCATGGCTAGGCTTATAAAGTTCCTACTGCCATTAGCCTAGTAAACACCTATGAACCTATAATTCAAAATTCAGGTCATTAGCACATATACAGAATAAACAATGCATGGAGCCTTCATAAGCTCTGAACACTGTAGGGAACTACAGATGTACACCATGCACAAGTCAAACGAACATCAGTAATTCATACCAACAGGTTATACAGCCCAATTACAAAACAGTGCTTCATTGGATAAGTTAGGTTATTTATCAATTCACAACTTTCTTGCAATCAAACATCCCAGACCTAGAGCAGTGAAAATTTACTGTTTGACAGCCCAATGATGTGATCATATTATCAGGAAAAACACTGTTTGCACTTATCTGTAAATAAGATACTCGATGATGAAGTTATAGACCAACAAAGACGGCCCTATTATCAGCAAACCTGTTTCACAGTAATGCCTTTTGTCTTTGCAGACAAATTCCTAAAAATATGGAATTCTTCCAGAATCACCAATTCTTAAAGACGTTTCATTATAGCCCTTGTATACCTTTTCAACCCTTCAAATAGTTCTGCTGCTCCCACAGACAGGAAGCCACCTTCACAATGTTGTGGATCATACTCCTGAACTGTAGTGTACACTTCCTGTGAATAAGTGCATAGGAACACACAACTACCAAGCAAGTGATAAAGTGATTGTAAGATGCTTAGTCATATACACCTTTAAAGCAGACAATCCTAAAAGTTCTTGCCACCCTTGTCAAGCAGTTAATGCTGCGTACCTCTGAAATAGAGCAGGGCTTTACACAACAAGCCAGGTGTAAATTTGTGTCTACCCATCCAGTCAACACTAGCCTAAAAAGTAACCAAAGTAGTACTTTGACCAGTAGTGGCAACTTATTCCACAAGCTGGGAATACGCTGGGTTTGTAAACCTTCTCCCCAGAAAGTCTTGCTAATATTTTGGTGTAGACTTAAGTGTCTAATGCTATTTTAGACAGACTGATTTAGTGAATAAATAGGTCAGCAAACAGGACTGGATCTTTCATGTCTTAAAAAGGTAAACACAGGTAACCTAGGAAAAACTGGTAGGCTACTGAATTATAAGGAGAGTTGTGCTACTTTAAACAGAGTTCTAGGATTCAAGACAAAGATAAGCTACGCTTAGCAGTTTTACAAATTTTGTCCATCATCCACAATAATAGCTATATCTGATTTCATAATGAAATAAAACATGGTGAGGTTGTCAAGCAGCAATCACCCAACCTGGATAAAAATGTCTATGCACTCATTCAGTTTTAATTTGACTTTAATACAGGCCTCTCCAAACTGCTTGTTTCCCATGTATGTGTACTCCAAACAATCAGCTGTTCTTTCAAGTCTTTACTCTCTTCCTGTAATTCTTCAACAGTATTTATATGTGAATTTTTGACCTCCAGTTTGGCTTCCATTTCCTTAGCCAATGCAATACAGTTATCCAGTGTAGAAATCTTTCTCAATGGCTGGCATGAGCTGATCCCACTGTAATTTATAAGTGCCACAACACAAGTTTCTTTATTATCACCCTCAAATGTTCACAGTCATATCACCCTCTACCATATGGTTTGCAGCAAAACCCAATGACTTCTGGCTCATCAAAGTATCAGGCTTAATGTTTTTTTTTTTTACTTTTCACCCCCTTTCAATTCAACATTTGGTGAAATCAAGACATTTATTCTGGAGTGACAGGGGCATGTCTGCTCACGAATGCACTTTAGCTGGAAATCTTAAAGGCCTACTTTCAATAATATTTACCTTAGGTGCACAGAGCAATAGAATACTTACAACAGTAGATATTCTACTGATCACTGTTGCAATATTTTTGATATATGGGGTGTAACTGCTGACATCCAGTCAGGTCATCAAAGCTTTACTTTGCCTAAGCCATATGTCAGATACATGACCTCAGCTCCTACGTGCTTGGGTATAAATACATATATGCGTGAATCCTCAGACTATCTCCAAGCCAGCAGCCTGAAGACTACTAAAACAAGAGACAGGTCAACTACAAGGGGTACAGCTCTAACTGGCAAGAAAACTTCCCCTTAGTAATGTAGGAGAGCAAAGTGGGGGGGGGATTAACTAAAAATGGAAGTAAGAGAAGAGGGGATTGAGGTTGGGATAGAATACTGCAAAAGTGATCAGTAGAAGATCTAATGTTATGGTAAGTTCTTAGACAACTGCAGTATGTCCTGAATGAAATCATTGTTGCAGTATTCCTGACATATGGGTGAATCCCTAAGCTGAAGTAGGAATGAAGGGTGACTGGCTATTAAGAAGAGTTGTCCAGTAGTTCAAACAGGACTTACCTAGAAAAGGCTGTCCTGGGCCTGGAGAAATGATCCATTTTGTAGTGTCTGGTAAAGGTGTATACAGAGGAGCAAGTGGAAGCTTCCAAGACAGACCTGCAGTCTATTCCTTAGTGAAAACCTCCAGAGGAAGGGACTGCCCTAGTGGAATGTGCTTTAGGGCAGAAAGGCAAGGTCTTGTGGTGCGAGTAGCAGAAAGAAATGGCCTTTGAAATCCAGATTGCAATGGTTTGTTTGCAGACTGGCTGTCCCAGCGTAGCATCCAAAAAGGATACAGCTGGTCATTTTTTCTGAAGGATTTAGTTTGCACAGCTAAAATTTGAGTTTTCTGTGAATGTCTACAGAATGCAAGATCCTTTCCCCCTTGTTTGGGGATTGGAAAAGAATGCTGGAAGATGAATGGCCTGCCTGAGAGAAAGCTCATTCATTACTTTAGCCAGCTCATTCATTACTTTAGCCATGAAGGATGGGTTAAACTCTCCCGTCAAACCTGAGAAAAAAGAGAAAAGGGGGAAATGGCCATGACAGCTTCTAGCTCAGAAATCCTCCTGGCAAAGGTGTGGGTCAAGAGGTGGATAGTTTTCCAAGAACAGAATGTCAGAGAAGTGGAAGATGATGTCTTAGCTGGAGGTACCATAAGCTTTTCTAGCACAAAATTAATATCTCAAGGAGGAAAGTGTTTTTTTTTTTTTTTTTTTGGGGGGGGGGGGGGTAAGATGCAGAAATCTCCTGAGGAAAATCTTGACCTCCAGTCTAACCATAAGTGGAGGGCTAAGGAAGACGCAGGCATCGACAGCAGACAAATGAGCTTTTATGGACGAACATGCTAAGCCTGACAGAAGAAGCTGACAGGGGTACTGGATGTACTGCTGTACCGTAGAGACCTGAGCTAAGAGTGGACCCTGACTATGTCTGCTACACCAGTAGTAGTATAAGATTTTCTGGTAGTAAGTCTCTCAGTCCATTGTACCACCTCTTCAGAAGAGAGATGTCTGATCATCATCCATAGGATTAAGCTGAGGGAGTGGAACATTAGGGTAGAGCTGCAATCATTTTTGCTGAGTAATCACGACCAGCTGCAGTGGAATCCTGCTATAATTTCCTTTTGCCAAGTAAAATAGCAGGGGGAACCAATGTTGCCCTGGCCAAAATGGAGCTAGTAAGAGAAGTTTGGGTGTCTACTTTTCTCCCTTGAATTTTTGGAAGGACAGACAGAGGAGGGAAAGCTTAGACAAACTTTCCTGTCCACTTGAATGAGAAGGCTTCTGTCATTCAGGCTGTGAGACAAGGGTCCCTGGTGCAGAACTGAGGGGTGGGCTGATGGTTGCTTGGCAAAGCAAAGAGGTCCATCTGAGGAGTGTGACACGGAAGTGTGACATTATGGAAGACCTCTCTGTTCAAAGCCAACTAGTGGAGGGTCCTCCAGGGAGTGACAAACAATCTGCTAGCACAGTATACTGAGAGGGGTGTTATGTGGCTGTGATGTTAATTTGCGTTGCCAAATTCTGAGCCTCCTGTGCTAACCTGCAAAGTTAGTAAGACTCAGTGCCTCCCTGCTTAAGGTAGGTGAAAACCTAAAGAGCTTGAACAGCCCTCATTTCTTTCAGGTTGATGTATTTTTTGAAGGATTGGATTTCTCCTGCCTTGACGGTGATCCTGTCCATGTTCCCATGCCTAGTACAAAGCATCCATGTGAAGCTGTTGAACAGGAAGAGGAGGTGAGAAAGGTAATCCTAAGTTGAGGATGGCCTCTTCTTCCACCACATAACATCCTCCTTGAGACAAAGGAGGAGGGGAATCAGTGTGTCCATGGTCCGGCACTGCTGGGATCGCACAGACTTCAGATTCCACTGGAATTTCTTCATGTGGAGTCTGGGCATGGGAGGTACAAGGATGATAGCTGCCATGAATACAAAAGTGCTTAGCATTCTTCTTGCAGAGTAATGGATTGTACTAGAGGACCAAGAAGAAATTGGACAGGCTGAGAACCTTCTCCTGGGAAGGAAGGTATGCATTTTTTGTGTGCCCAGCTTGTAACCCCAAAATATCAGGTCCTATGTAGAAAAAATGTTTGATTTTTTTGTTTACAGTGAAACCCAAACAGGTCAGAAGATGGAAGGTGAACTGAAGATGCTGAAGAAGAATGGATCAGAATATTGTCCAGATAGGGGAAATCTGAAATTAGTGAGTGAGCAGAAAGCTACTATAGGTGCTAGGCACATTGTGAACACACTTGTGGCTCTGAAAAGACCAAAAGGTACAACATTAAACTGAAAATGTGAGGATCCAGAGGAAAACCTGATGAATCTCCTGTAAGAGGTCTGAATGGGAATGTGAAGGTAGGCATCCTTGAGACTTAATGACACTAAGAAAGCCTGTGGAAGGATGAAAGACAATACAGTCTGAAGAGTCAGTATTTTGAAAGATGGTGCCTTAATGTAAATGTTCAGGATGGACAGGTGTAGGATGGGTCTTATCTGCCCTTTTCTTGGAACCAGAAAATCTTGGAATAAAACTTTTCCCATGAATTATTTTGGGACTTGCTTGATAGTACCCTGATTCAACAGGTTCTGAATAACAGGAGTCAAAAGAGATATTTTGTTTTAAGAAGGTAGCGGATTGCCTCTCAGGGGGAATGTTTTCTCAAAACATGGTATAGCTGTCCCTCATAATGGAGGGAACTCACCTGTCTGTGGTAATAGCTTCCCACCTGGCCAGGGAGAGTGATAATCTTTGAGAAAGACAGGTAATGGGGCAAGGACAGGGGGAGGAATGCTGCAGGGGTGTACTGCTTCCAATGGGTGGCCTCCTAACTGGATGCTCCCTTTAGGATTTTTCAGGGTATCTTTTCCTGGGTGTTTTCCTTTGTTTTTGGACTGTCCACAAGTTCCATCTAATGAAGGTGGTAGATTTGGCTAAGAAACTCCCACGTTATCTAAGAACTAAGGAAAGTAAGGTTTGTCTGCAGTTTTTCATGGTCTGACCTTGGTTTTGGAGAAATTTAAACAGACTATCTACTTAACGGCCAAAAAGTAAGTCGTAGTCCAAGGGTGAATCTAGAATTTTTGATTTAACATCCTCAGGTATAGGCTGACTGTAAAGCTATGCATATCTGCAGATAACAGCTCCTGTGGCAGCTGTCCTAGAGGAAGCATCCACAGTATCAAGACTGCACTTAATGCTGTCTCTCATGATAACCTGAGTGGCCTGCTAAAGCAAGCCTTGCATCCGTTGCTTAGAATCTGCAGTAAAAGGATCCAAGATAACTTTAAGAAATTAAGAACAGAAATCAAACATTTTGTAATTTGAGTCTGGTATTTTATTGCCCTAAAAGCAAGGGTAGCAGAGGTGTAAACCTTCTTCCCCCATCTAGCCATAGCCTTACTAACTTTATCAGTATGTAGGGGGTTAGTTCTGGGCAGAGCTTGGACAACTTATCTAAAGAGAGAGATACTGCAAGAGGGTCTGTCACAGGGTTCATGTATAGATACTTGAAGCAAATAGAGACCTTATGAAAACCTGTCTTGTCTCTCAGACGCAGATAGTTGAGAATCAGGTGAAGAAGAGGTGGACTGAAAGGTGTCTTGGAAAGCCTCAAGGACAGGAGGGACTGGAGAAGATGCAGGGGTACCCATCTCCGAGAGAGTGTAACACCTCTTTTGAACATCAGAGATCTGTGTTGATTGCTAATCGAAGTGTTCCACCATGTCCTGCATCTCCCCAAAAGAAGCCTCTTCTACAGGGGAATCAGGTGAGAGGGAGAGATTTGCCCTGGAGAACGCCTACACAAAAAACACACTTGGTATGCAAGTCCTTGTATAGTATTTGCCTACTGCACATGCACTTACCCCTCCTAGCTAACATCAACAAAATAAGGAAAGACAAAAAGAAAGGCTCACCAACAGGGCACTTATAATGACCAATCAAAGGTACCAATGACCAAACAATGAATTGTCCGATGGATCCACAACCTACATTTGGGGTGGTGGCAAGATAGTCTGGGGATCCATGCTCATACATCTGTCTTTATACCCCAGTGTAGACAAGATGAGGTCATGCGTCATACGACTTACAGAAGATAAAGCTTTGGTACTCTTGCCAGATATTAGTGGTGATAACCCAGATGTCAGGAATAATGTGATAGTTTTAGGCAGGACACTGTATGCCTACAGAGTAAGTGCTATATTACATAACATTCTGTATGACTGATGAATTGTGTATGCATGCAGACACTACCAGTATTGTATCCCAACTCTGTGAACATTCTGTTAAAAACTTAAGTAGCTGTGTTAAGTCATTTGTGTGCAAACAGGGTTGGAGAAGGTATGTGGAAATTAATATGGTATTTCCAGTGTCTTAATGTTCAAATGCCAATCCAGTCAAATTATTTTTGTAATTACACACATGCTGTATTTTACTTTATCCAAAGAAGGGCTTGTACACATACTGCACAGACGACAGCTGAATTTCAAATGTGATATAAAGGATATTTTGCTTGCCTCTATTTTCATTCTTTTATTTCATAAATGAAAATAATCAAGTAAATAAACTGGGAATAAACTTGTGTCACCTAGTAGTTTGCTAACTGGCTCACAGGCAGGATATAGACGATCAAAATAGAAGTTACCTCCATAAAGAGACCAGTCACCAATGGAGTCCCCCCCCATGGTTCTGTGCTGGGAACTCTCCTGGTTGGCATCTACTTTTCTAAAGTAAAAGTCAATACCAAAGGGCTCTGGATAACTAAATTTGCAGATGACTGCAAGCTAGGAACAGTCACTGAATCCCTCATTGACTTTAGCCATCCTTTAGGAAGGATTGTCTTAAATAAATGACTGGACTAAAATAAAATGCTAAAAAATGCATTATTGTAGCCTTTGGGAAGTCATCGACCCCAAGACAACAACCATAGTGACAATACGGGTCTATATTGGAAGCGTGAACGCTTGGGTTGTCGAATATGGCATGATCGACACCAATTAAGTGAACCGAGAGTACACGGAATGCTGGAAACCGAGAAATTCTAAATCCCAATACGGCATAGTTGGCCCTTCTGCGGTACAGCTCAGTAAGGTAAGTGTGCGATAGTTATGGACCTTACGGTTAGGGTGCGGGTTAAGGTAAGTGCATAGAAAGTAATGTATGTAAGGATTAGTGTAGGTTTAGAAGTAGGGTTTAGGTTAGTATATGTATGTGGTTTATTTATTTTGTTTGGGTGGGTAGTATGTAGCGAGCGGTGTAGTGGGAAGTATGTTTTGCTTTCGTTAGTGGGTGGAACAGTGTTGGCCAAACAAAGCAATTCGGTGATGTGTATTTCTGCGTTGTGAGGTTTCAGTCAATTGCGCGTTCGCTTAATAGGTGTCGATCATGCTGTATTCGACAACCTAAGTATTTGCGCTTATAATATAGACCCATGACAATACGCCCCTAAGAATTGACTTAGTTGTTCAGGATTTGGGAATTCAAGTGGATAGTGAGCTAACTTTTGACCAATATGTGTCTATTGTTTTAAGAAACTCTTTCTATACTGCACATTTTATAAAACAGGGATTGTGCGTATAGACCCAGGGATGTTACTGTCCCCCTTTACTTAGTCCTTATTAGGCCAATCATACACTATAATGCCCCCTTTGGCAGCATGTACCAGTCCAGACACATGCACCAACTGAACATCCACACAGATACCTTCCTAAAAGGCCTAAACAACATGTCCTACATGGACCGACTTAAAGCCCTGTCATACTCGGTATCCTAAAGACTGCTAAAAGATTACCTGTGTTTGGCATACATGGCATCCTCTGACCCATTACTAATGGATTTACTGCACAACAGCAAGTTAAATGGCATCAGAAATGCCTGGAACAGAGATCTAAACCTCTTCTGCTAAATCAAAACAGTTAGTAGGGACAGGTATATTCTGCAAAGGATACAGCTGTATCCTCTGCAGTGGTCTCTCTGACAGTGAATACAGCTGTTGTGAGCAAACTCCCCATACACATAAAACAAAGTTCATCCCTGTCCATATTCAAGCAGAACCTAGATCTCTGGATGAAAAACTAAGTTTATGCACTACTAATGGAAAGAGACAGCTCACAAGTGCTTCGTCCCATGCATGGATCCCCTCAAATTATCTATGGTTATTCTCATTAGAGGTAATATATAATTACTGACCATGGGATGGGCAAGGCCAATCTATAACCAAATGAGATAGGTTATTTTCAGCGCAATAAAGAAAATTGGTTAAGCTTAAAATGGCCCACAAGGGCAGACAGCCTAGTACTTACCTATAAACATAAAAAGTAATGGAAAAATTTGTTTAAAAAAACTGTTAAAACACTGAAAATTCCTCTTTCTAAACTACCTACATAGTAAGACCAAATTCAGTTAACTGGTTAATTATCACCTAGTAAAACAGACAAATATTTCAACTGCAACATACAGTTATAGTACAATTATTTTACAAATAATTTTTTTCAGCTAACAAACCAAGCAAAACACAAACAAAGGACCCCTAGAATTGATTTTTAAACACACATCTATACTTACTTTCTCAAGATCCTGCTGTGAGGCTTGTAGCAAAGTCTGCCCTGATTTGACCCACTGTCTGGCAATATTTACATACATGCCCAGACCCAGATCTTTTAGCCAGTTGCAGACCTGATCCTTTGTCCACTTAGCAAATGGGGCATCAACATCACTGCAAAAAACACAGTAGGAAAAAAGTTTATCTGCTTGGTTCAGGCAAAAGTGACTTTCAAGCAATTTTATAATTAAAATATATTTACTCTTGTATAATCACAGTTGTATATAAACAGCCAAGGCAAAAGGACAAGATGTCTAAAGCTACAGGCAATTAATCATGAGAGGGCTGGCAGACATTTGTCCAAAAATTTAAAAGATTCTTTCACACAAGTGCAACATCAATTAATGTTTTCCTGAAGAAAAGTCTGCAGGTGCAAGCAACTGATCATGAAAGACAAACACTGACTATGGAGTGAAGTGTATCAGGCACAATGCAATTAACATTTAAAGGTACATTGCCAAACAGTTCAGTGAAAAATAAAGGTTTTAAACAGTGGAAGTGAATAAGTTGTGCAAGTCATTGTTTCCCCAACAGACTCGCTACTTTTAATATAATAATACACAATTTAATTTAAAGGTAGTGGAGC
Source organism: Protopterus annectens (assembly GCF_019279795.1). Taxonomy (NCBI): domain Eukaryota; kingdom Metazoa; phylum Chordata; order Ceratodontiformes; family Protopteridae; genus Protopterus; species Protopterus annectens. Next base: position 175,045,438 of record NC_056743.1, on the reverse strand, counting down.
ACTTTTTTCTTAGGGCTAAAAGTATTTGCTGAAAGCATGTAATTTGTTTTTCAAATATGGGAGAGGGACAGAAAAGAACCCACAGCATTTACTGCAAGTGGGAACACCAGCTGTAACATGCTCTTTAGCATGGACAACCTTAATTTTAGAATGCATAATGCCTGTGGGCAAGTACAATCATCAATTTGTGGCAACTGCTCTTATCTAGAGGGATAAACTTTTTTTTGAAAATGTACAGTTTTGTGTGTTTTTTCAAAGTTAAAAAGGAATGGGGTTCTGAAAATTCTTTTAGTTAACTGTTTAAAAAGTCCAGAAAAATGTGGCACAAATTCAAATTGAGATGATCAGAAGCAATTACATAAAAAGATCTGCCTGCCAAAAACTGTCTACATACAAATTAAAAGTTGGAAATATGCATTCAAAAGCACTGTATAATAGGTGGAAGTAACATCTTCCCGTCATAATGGCTACTTTACCCATATTATCATGAAATGTAAATGGCCTTACAGATGCAGAAAAAAGCAGAGAGTTTTGAATTATATTAAGAGGTGTTGAGTACAAATAGTACTGTTGTAGGATACACATTTAGATAGAAATGAGCATATGAATATGACAAAGAAAATATTAGAATGACTATAACAATAAATAAAATAATTTATAATATACTAATATTGTCTATTATACTAAAGAAATACTACAAAGAGCTACATAAAAATGTTCAGGGTGATGGAGACAGGGCAGATTTACTATTAGAGTAACCACTCAAACATCCACTAACAAGGCAAACTTTCTCACACATACCTGCCCTACCATCTTTAACAAGTGGAATAATGTCATAGCAAATTATAATATTTGAGCAGCTTCTTAAGCAGTCTTATTATATCCTACTGGGTTCTATGTCAGATGATTGACTTTTTGGAAACTCGAAACAATATGGTAGAGACCACACGATCAAGTTTCCAAAAACTAGAACATAAAAACACAAATCTACCTTTTTTTTTTTTTTTTTTTTTTTACTTTTCCCCACTCCCTGCTAATTATATACATCAACTCCAACACTGCATTACAGTGAGGAAAAGGGTAAATTTCCCAATCCCTGCTGTAAAGTGACCTTAATTCAGACGCTTCGAGTTTTCAAAAACTTGATCATATAGTCTTCACCATATGGAGTTAGAGTTTCTGAAAATTTGATCAACTGATAGTGACCCATCCTACCAAAGGACGCAAGTTGATTACATGATCCCCTGTAGCACATAGCATATAAGTGCCAGCATTTGCCTTGCCCCTAGGCCCATGCATTACATTTGTATCATCTAATGAAAATGTGGACCGTAGTTTATGGTGTCAGCTTCTAAACTATCCTATTGTTGAAACCATTCTGCTATGAGCTTCTGTTGCTGCTGATACCATTGACCATTTCTCATAGTAAAAGTCAATACAAAAATGATGGTCTGTCTTCCTGACTTGGTTCTTCTGTTACATCTGAATTATCTGTAGAAAACTAGCAGAAGAAAACGTTCTTCATTAGTTTAACTTGTGCAAAAGATCTGTAGTTGAACAAACTAATTAAGAGGCACTGATGGTAACATGGTAAGCATGAAATAATAGTCTTGAATGACACACACATTATGGAAAAATAAATGAAATGATTTACATATGAGGGTTTACAATTCAATAACATGTAAAAGCTTCTAGAACAGTGCTTTCATGAAAAGTTTTTTCAACTCCTAGGTTCATAGGCAAGTACTATGCTAGCTGCCTTGCGGGCCACTTTAAACAAGCCTAGCCAATTTTCCCTTTTGTTTTTGAATGAATCCATCCCATATAGTGGTAGATTTGTTTTACTAATCTCATGGTTGATACTTATGATCCCTGTTATTCTCAAAAGGGGTAATGTATGCATCAAACAAATAACTAAACTTTTTTTTACGAATATTAACTGCCAATTGTCCCCATATTTAATAAATGTTATCCTACACATTGTCAATATTTGCATAACTACAAGAAATTAAAAATAATAAACAGGGCATACCATATAGCAAACCTAAAAAGGAAAACGTAAAATAGCTAAATTAAACGCATTGATTGTTACAATGTCTGTGGATTTACAGTCTATTAAATGGTTTATAAATTTGTATATAAAATAACTTTACTAAGGAAGAAAAAAAATGCATACTCCCTACAGTACACAGTGGCAAACCTCAGTTTGTGACATCTGAATGGCATAAATAAAGTTATGTACTCACCATAATGTTCCATGTTTGTTGTCCATCTCACCTTCATTCTTACTGGTTGGATTCTGAACCGATCCTCTGTTCCAACTCAGCCGTAGACTAAAGCTTGAAGTCTTCCAGTGGCTCGTGGCTGTATCCCTAACCCATCATGCTCTAGTGAAGCTCCTCAGATCTTGTTTGCTAATAACCCCAGTTACCTAAGGTACTATTTACAACATCTTATGAAGACAATGAAGAAGGTCAGAGAACACATTTGCCAAATGAAATAACCTCTTGTTTCTCTAGGAGCCATAGGCAGGGGGAAAGGGGGTGGGATGCAATAATGAAGGCAAGATGAACAACAAACATGGAACGTTATGATGAGTACATAACTTCTTTATGTTATGTTGTCCTATCTCGGCTTCATTCTTACTGGTTGGGACAGCGCCCCTTGCACCATATTTCCTGGGTAGCTCACAGGAGGAATATAGTCTTCAGGACAGTGGACCCAAGGAGGCCCTGTCTCCGGAGGCCAAATCTACTTTGTAATGAGTGATAAAGGTATGAGGCCTTGCCCAAGTCGAAGCAGCACAAATGGTATCAAGTGGTAGCCTAGCATGAAAGGCAGAAGTGGTTGCTATGGCTCTTGTAGAATGACCCTCGACTTTATAGGGAAGAATTTTGTTGTTAGATTATACATGAAGGTAATCTGAGAGCCATTTCAAAAGTGTGACCTTAGATACAGGAGCACATTTCTTTGCTTCTAAAAATGAAACAAATAACTGATCAGATTTCCTGAAGTCTTTTGTCCTATGTAAGTAGACACGTAACTGTGTACATCCAGTTGGTGAAGCGTATATTCTGCCGTGTTGCCATAGTTGGGAAAAAAGACTGGTAGCTCTATGGAATGATTTAGGCATGACTCTGAGCATACTTTTGGTAGGAAGGATGGGTTTGTTTGAAGGGATACGGGATACTCTGTCTGTGGAAAAGCATGAGGAATCTTGATGAGTGGATGGGAGATTGTAGGTTTACCCCGGGTATCACTTCTGTGTCACTGTTAGACAGAGGCACAGCATACTAACCTCAAAAAAGGGCATAGCAAAATTAATTTAAAATGGGTGGCAAAAGCCAAACACATTCTGGCTGGGCTTATAAATGCCCTAGGGCAGATAGCCTAGTATGAACCTATGAACCTATATATGGTGGCTTGATCGATAGCGCATGCAGCTCTGAAACCCTTCTAGCAGAAGTGATGGCAATCAACATACTTGTTTTCCATGTTAAAAATTTTAGATCACATGATGATGCAGGTTCAAAGGGGGAAGAATCGAGCAGGACAAAAAAAAACGTTAGGTCCCATGATGGTAGAGGGGTTTTTATGGATGGTCTTAACAGGTTAGTGCCCTTCAGGAAGGCTCTGCATAGTCTGTGAGACATCAGATTTGGGGCCAAATCACTTGTATGGAAATTAGATATTGCTGCTAACTGCACACGAATGGTAGCTGCAGCTGCGCCTTCATTAAATAGTTTTGCCAGGGGTCAATGTGTTTACTTAATACCCACGAAGAAAATCTTTTCCATTAACTCATACATAATTTTCTCATGGAGGCCTTATGAGAAGAAATCAAGATAAGTTTCACAGAAGGAAGGTTAGGAAGCCTGGCTATATTTGGAATTGGAGCAGCCAAGCTGTCAATCTGAGGGTTTGAAGGCAAGGGTGGAGCATTCCGGATGTATAAGTCAGAAGGTCTGGAAATGGGTCCAGAACCCACAGGTCCTCCTGAAGATGAGGTCAAAGGAAGAAGAACTAAATCTGACGAGGCCAGTATGGGGCGATGAGAATTAACTTGCTTCCCAATAGTTGATCTTCTGGAGAACCTTGGGTATATAACAGGAAAGGAAGGGAAAGCATAAAGGAGACCCGAGGGCCAATCGTGTACAAATGTATCCCTTGGTGACTCGCCCAGAGGGGGGATCAGGGCAAAATAGCTGCTGCATTTGGCATTCATGGATCTGGCAAAAAGGTTGCAGCAAGGCTGGCCCCATTTGCGGAAGATAATCTCTGCTAATACTTGTTTTAGAGACCACTCATGAGACATGAGAAACGCTTTGCTGAGTTTGTCTGCTATCATGTTGGATTTCCCTGGGATGTGCATTGCTATCAGAAAGCATTTGGAGGAGTTCGCCCACTGCCATACTCTCAGGGCCTCTCAACAAATGGGGTAAGACCTGGTCCCTCCTTGTTTGATTATGTACCAGACAACAGACATGTTGTCTGCCTGTATTGCATTTGTTTCCAGTAGGAGAGAGTCCTGAAGTGCCTGCAACGTCAAAAGCACTGGTCTCATCTCTAGGATATTGATGTGCAAATGGGCCTTGTGATCCTGCCAAGTGCCTTGGACTGCCCTTCCCAAATAATGCCCCCCTCACCCTATTTGGGAGGCGTCTGTAGTCACTGTGGCCACAGGCTGTGGAGGAAGAAAGGGTTGACCTGATGTCACGAGTGGAGTGAAGCCACCAGCGAAGGTCCATCTTGCAGGACTCTGTTAACAGAATTTGGTGAGACATGGGTAGTTCCTGCAATGACCACTGAGTGAATAGTGGCCACTGCAGAATTATCATGTGCATGTGTGCTAATGGAACTAAACTTATCGCTGACGCCATGGTTCCCAAGACTTTTTAAAACTGTTCTCACCTATACTCTTGTCTTGGAGAGAAGGTTGGAGACTTGCTGTCTCAGAACTAAAATTTTCTGTAGGACATTTTGCCATTGTATTTGTGTCGAAATCTCCTCCTTTAAACACAGTACGTTGCAATAGCAACAAGGCAGATTTTTCGTAATTTATTGTGATTCCTAGATGAGAGCAGAGAAATAATGTGGTGTCTCCTGTTTCCAGCAGTAGATGCTTGGTGGTGGCAGTTAGGAGTCAGTCGTCCAGATACGGAAACACACTGAATCCTAGACATCTCAGGTGAGCTGTGACTACTGTCATACACTTGGTGAACACTCTGGGGGCTATAGTGAGACCAAAGGGCAGAGCTCAAAACTAGTAATGACTGGCTCCCAGCTAGAAGCGCAGATGACCTGCCCATCTTTATGTGGTAGTACGCATCCTGGAAGTCTATAGAGCACATTCAATTGTCTTTTCCCAGAAAGGGAAGACTTAACTGCAGTATTACCATCCGGAACTTGGTCTTTTTTACTGCTTTGTTTAATTTGCTGAGATCTAAAATGGGCCTCCAGTCCCCTGTTCTTTTTGGCAGAAAAAAGAATCTTGAGTAAGTTCCAGATCCTATTTGGTCAGCAGGGACTCTTTGGATGACTCTTGTCTAGCAACTTTTGAATTTCTAGAGTTGCTTGATCCCTTTGACTGGGTGGAACATCTAGAGTGTTCTTTATGTTTGGGACGGGAAGGGAAAAGGGTATGGAGTAGGCTCTGGATATACTTTGTACCCACTGGTCTTGTGTTATTTCCAGCCAGGCTTCTAAAGATAATCAACCCCCAAATGCCTCCAGAGATGGGCAGACGAGCCTCCCTTCAGGAGCGCTGAAAGGGCCTACCACAGAAATAATCCCTGTTGCCCTGATTTTGTGGATCCCCTCTGTGGCGTGAATGGCGTCTTCCATTCATACTTCCTCCTCTGCCCCTAGAGGAAGAGTCACCACGTGTGTCCTGAAAAACTCTCTGGGATTTATGGAACCACATCTTTCCCCCCTTATGGCCTTTTGGATAAGGTCTGCAAGGTATGGAAAAAATGGACTCCAACGGCAGAGTTTTTCCTTCTTGTCCACACCTAGTTAGTGTGTCCTTGACTTTTGACCTGAACAAGGACGAACCATCGAAAGGGACATTAATAAAGGAAGATTTAAAGGGTTCTGCAAAGTCACAGAGGTGTATCCAGGAATGTCTCTCCTTAGGGAAATTCCTGATCCCGCTGCTCTGCTCACTCCATCTGCTGCATAAGAAATGAGCCTCATGGAGGAGATGACCACAGAGTTTAAGGTGAAGAGCTGAGAGGAAACCTTGTCTGATACCCCTGCAGCTATTGTACCTTGGAGTGCATCTCCAAGCTCCTTTAGGAGATCTCTTTGTAGCCTTACAAAATGTGTGAGATAATTCAGTGATCTTAGTGTAAAGGATGCTGAAGAAAACATGCACTTCCCGCATCTGCCCAACATATGGGACTCCTTGTTTGGCAGATGGACAGACGAGGATGTTTCACAATGTTCCTTTTTGGTGGCTGCTGCCACTACCATAGCATCTACAGGGACACCCTTAGTCAGGAAATCTTTATCAGAAGGGGCTGTGATTAACTTATTTGGCCACTGAGGGACAGGTTCCACTGCATCTGGAGACTCCCATGCTTTTCGACTAACTAGCTCCATAAGTTTGTCGATAGGTGGAGACATCTAAGGGGTTGAAGAGTGAGACCCCAAAGGCCCTCAGGTAGACAGACTCCTCATCAGAAGAGTTGATGGGCTTCCAGCCGCCTCTCTACTTAAGGATTTCTAGGATGTCTGCAAAAGAGATATCCTCAGAGGGCAACCGTGGGGATCCTTCCAACTCACTGAGGTCTGTGTCAGAGGATACAGACTCCTCTGGGGAGTCTAAATGCTTCCTCTTGCAGGGTCCCTTACAAGGGACCTTTTCAGAAGGGTATTCTAGAGAGAGTCTGGAAGACAGGGGTTCACCTGATGGTGCACCCTGAGGCCTAGGGTCTCCGCTGGTCTGCAGCAAACAAGATATGGGGAGCTTCACTAGAGCATAATGGGAAAAGGACACAGCCATGAGCCAGTGGAAGACCTCGAGCTTTAGTATACGGCCGAGTCGGAACCAATGATCGGTTCGGAACCCAACCAGTAAGAATGAAGGCGAGATAGGACAACATAACATACAAAGTTTAAAATGAGTAAGAAAAAACACACTTATCTTGCAAAGGCACACACTCAACTGAACAATGTGCATAAGTATAAGGTGTACAGGTGTGTGTGTGTGTGTGTATATATATATATATATATATATATATATATATATCAATCAAAGAACCCAAAAGCAGAGTAACACTGTAAGAAGGCACAACATCCAAACACGTAAATCCAAGTATAAAACTCCTTTATTGTACAATGGTAAGTGCTTTCACGGTTGAACAAAACCACTTCATCAGATAAGGAATGATGAAACTAAAGACCTTATATACATACACAATAAAATCAATAAAAATCCCTCCAAAACTCAAAGGGACATGAACAAAAATCTGCCCTTGCCTAACTTCTTCATTTTCAATACGGGCTTGACAGCTACAGATTTATTCAAGCAATACTGTTTATGTGCTGCAAGTCTAAAAATCCACTGTAGTTCAATACTTTCAGTATTAGACACAATGGGGCCTAATCTATTAAATTTATGCAGGACTTGAAAAAGGAACCTATAGTCAGATCCATATTCTAATGTGTGTTTGGCCAATGTACTATAAGTAAATGATTTCCTAGAGCAATAGTTATGGTCCCTTATTCTTATTCTCAAATATGATAAAAGTTTTCCCCACATAAAAATGGAAACATGTAACACAATGAGCCACATAAATTAAATCAGTAGTGTTACAATCTGCACAGCATCTCAGTTCCCATAATTTACCAGTGGCTGGATGTTTAAAAAACCTAGATTTATCAATGAACTCACAGAAATTACAGGAACCACACTTGTGTGTTCCTGTGACCACTAAAGGTGCTTTGTAAAACTTAGGATAGCACAAAAGTTGCTTCAAACATCTTTTATTTTTAAAGACAAACTTAGGTTCATGTCCCATTCATTAGTTTTAGAATCAACCAACAAAATTTGCCAATTGTCAAAAATCACCTTTTTTATATTGTCAACATCGCCCGAAAAAGATAACACAACAGGTAATCTATCCCCAGCCATGTATTTAGCATTAAAATCACCTGATACAACTTATGCAGGCGACAAAACTGAAAAAAAATGACTTGGCTCGCCCACTACGCTCAGCCTGTACTTTATTAAAAGCTTTAGAAATTTCATATGAGGAATATCCTCTTTGTATAAAAGCATCGTGTAAATATTCCATTTCATTTTTAAAATCACATTCCTTACATGATAGCCATGACACCCTCATCCCTTGTCCCACCATCATCATTCTCTTTCGGCTTTTCCCGTTAGGGGTCGCCACAGCGGATCATCTCTTTCCATTTCTTCCTATCCTCTGCATCTTGCTCTGTCACACCAACCGCCTGCATGTCCTCTCTCACCACGTCCATAAACCTTATCTTAGGCCTTCCTCTATTCCTCTTACCTGGCAGCTCCATCCTTAGCATCTTTTTCCCAATATACCCATCATCCCTCCTCAGCACATGTCCAAACCAACGCAATCTCGTCTCTCTTGCTTTGTCTCCAAACTGTCCAACATGAGCTGACCCTCTAATATACCGATTCCTAATCCTATCCATCCTAGTCACACCGATTGCAAATCTTAACATCTTTAACTCTGCCACATCCAGCTCTGACTCCTGCCTTTTGTCAATGCCACTGTCTCCAACCCATATAACATAGCTGGTCTCACTACACTCTTGTAGACCTTCCTTTCACTCTTACGGATACCCGTCTGTCACAAATCACTCCTGACACTCTTCTCCACCCATTCCACCCTGCCTGTACTCTCTTCTTCACCTCTCTTCCACATTCACCATTACTCTGAACTGTTGATCCCAAGTACTTAAACTCGTCCACCTTTACCAACTCTACTCCCTGCATCCTCACCATTCCTCTACCCTCCCTCTCATTTACACACATATATTCTGTCTTAGCCCTGCTGACCCTCATTCCTCTGCTCTCTAGAGCATATCTCCACCTCTCCAGAGTCTCCTCAACCTGATTCCTACTCTCACTACAGATCACAATGTCATCTGCAAACATCATAGTCCACGGGGCCTCCTGTCTGATCTCATCTGTCAACCTGTCCATCACCACTGCAAATAAGAAAGGACTCAGAGCTGATCCTTGATGTAATCCCACCTCCACCTTAAACGGATCTGTCACTCCCACTGCAGTCCTCACCACTGTCACACTACCCTCGTACATATCCTGTACCACTCTTACGTGCTTCTCTGCCACTCCCGACTTCCTCATACAATACCACAACTCTTCTCTAGGCACCCTGTCATATGCTTTCTCCAAGTCTACAAAGACGCAATGCAACTCCTTCTGACCTTCTCTGTATTTCTCCATCAACACTCTCAGAGCAAACATTGCATCTGTAGTGCTCTTTCCTGGCATGAAACCATACTGCTGATCACTAATCATCACCTCCCTTCTTAACCTTGCTTCCACTACTCTTTCCCATAACTTCAAGCTGTGACTAATCAGTTTTATCCCTCTGTAGTTACTGCAGCTCTGCACATCACCCTTATTCTTAAAGATAGGTACCAAAACACTTTTTCTCCACTCCTCAGGCATCCTCTGACTTTCCAAAATTTCATTAAACAATCTAGTTAGAAATTCCACTGCCATTTCTCCTAAGCACCTCCATGCTTCCATTGGTATGTCATCTGGGCCAACAGCCTTTCCATTCTTCATCCTCTTCATAGCTGCCCTTACTTCCTCCTTGCTAATCTGTTTCACTTCCTGATTCACTATCCCCACATCATCCAACCTTCTCTCTCTCTCATTCTCTTCATTCATCAGCCTCTCAAAATACTCTTTCCATCTACTCAACACACTCTCCTCTCTTGTGAGTACCTTTCCCTCACTATCCTTTATCACCCTTACATGCTGCACATCTTTCCCAGCTCTGTCCCTCTGTCTAGCTAATCGGTACAGGTCCTTTTCTCCCTCTTTAGTGTCCAATCTCTCGTACAACTCTCCATATGCCCTATCCTTAGCTTTTGCCACCTCTCTCTTTGCCATGCGCCTCATCTCCTTATACTCATGTCTACTTTCTTCATCTCTTTGACAATCCCACTTCTTCTTCGCCAGCCTCTTCCTCTGTATACTCTCCTGTACTTCCTCATTCCACCACCAGGTCTCCTTGTCCTCCTTCCTCTGTCCAGATGTCACACCAAGCACCTTTCTAGCAGTCACCCTTACTAGTTCTGCTGTAGTTACCCAGCTATTCGGTAACTCTCCACTGCCTCCCAGTGCCTGTCTTAACTCTTCCCTAAACTCCACTTCACAATCACCCTTTTTAACTTCCACCATTTAATCCTTGGCACAGCTTTCACATTCCTCCTCCTCTTCTTGATCACCAACGTCATTCTACATACCACTAATCTATGCTGCTTAACTACACTTTCACCTGCCACCACTTTACAGTCTCCAATCTCCTTAAGACTGGCCCTCCTACATAGTATATAATCAACTTGTGAGCATCTTCCTCCACTCTTGTACGTCACCCTATGCTCCACCCTCTTCTTAAAATACGATTCACCACAGCCATGTCCATCCTTTTCGCAAAATCCACAATCATCTGACCTTCTGCATTCCTCTCCTTAACACCATACCTACCCATCACTTCCTCATCCCTCTGTTCACTTCACCAACATGCCCATTAAAGTCCGCTCCAATCACTAGTCTCTCACCCTTGGGTACACTCACCACAACTTCATCCAACTCACTCCAAAATTTCTCTTTCTCTTCCATCGCACACCCAACTTGAGGAGCATATGCACTAACAACATTCATCATTACACCATCAATTTCGAGCTTCATAAACATCACTCGGTCAGACACTCTCTTCACGTCTAAAACACTCTTGGCATATTGTTCCTTTAGTATAACCCCTACCCCATTTCTCCTGCCATCCACACCATGATAAAACAATTTGAACCCGTTTTCCTAAACACCTGGCCTTACTTCCCTTCCATCTGGTCTCTTGCACACACAATATATCAACCTTCCTTCTCTCCATCATATCAGCTAGCTCTCTTCCTATACCAGTCATACTGCCAACATTCAAAGTTCCTACCCTCACTGCTACACTCCTAACCTTCCTCCTATCTTCCTGCCTTTGGGCACGCCTTCGCCCTCCTCTTCTCCTTCGGCCAACAGTAGCCCAATTTCCGCCAGCACCCTGTTGGCTAACAGTACTGGTGGCGGTCGTTAACCCGGGCCTCGACCGAACCGGTATGCAATTATGAAAAGTTCTCTGCATCAGTAATTTTTGGCAGAAGTTTTATGCCGGATGCCCTTCCTGACGCAACCCTCCCCATTTATCCGGGCTTGGGACCGGCACAAAGAAATGCACTGGCTTGTGCATCCCCAGTGGCTGGGTTATCCCTTGTCCCACCATAATGTTGAAAAATAAATGACCAGGATGCATGCTGGTAAGATGGAGGAAAGAGGGAGTGTAACACGGCTTTCTATACACTTTGGTTGAAATATTACCTTCATTCAACATAATAGAAACACCTAAAAACTCTATCATACTTGCAGATACATTGGATAATTTCAAAAAATGACTAATTTTTAAAAAAAAAACATTAAACTCATCTGCATTGCCTCTCCATCCAATGAAGAGGTCATCTACAAAGCGGCGATAAAACGCCACTTCAGATGTACTCAAATTATTCTGCTCCCACTCCATCGTAACAATATTGGCATAAGAGTTGGAGCAGCTGGTGTCCACAGCAACACCAGCTGTTTGCCAATAATATTTGTCTGCAAATAAAAATATATTATACTTCATAACTAATTCTAAAAGCATACATAAAAAATCAATCCTATTATCTTTACCATACATATTCCATCCTCATTGGGTATACATGTAAATAGTGAAGTTACATCCAGCGCAGCCAATAATTCAAAATCATATTCTCCCTGTGTTCTAATGTATTCATACAGATAAGTTAAAAAAATGTGTATCACGCAATACTATTAGATACTGATTCAGGACCATCTTTGTGTGTCCAAATAAATGGACAATGGTTAAGTCAACCATCCACTTCCAGCCAAAATAGGCCTAAAAGGGAGGAAAAGTAGCATGCTTATGGATCTTAGGAAGACCGTGCAGTTGTGGTATTAACAGTTCATCCACAGTTAGATATTCAAAAAACTGTTTCTCAAATAAGCCCATATAAAAGCACTCACTTATCGCATCATCTACACATTGTTTGATTTTATCAATATCACATAGCTGAACTTCCTTATACGCAGATCTATCAGAAAGCATAGCAATAACAGTAGCATAATAATACTCTGTATCAAGTATCACAATCGGTCCCCCTTTATCTGAGGGGCGTATCACAAAGTCAGCATTTTCACGCAATTCGGTCAGAGCTCTCAACTCATTCGTAAATAAATTAGGGTATCTCAATGCTTCACATCAGTAACTTCACTCGGTGGTCTCCCTTCCAGTGGATCCAATCATTGTGAGGCATTCACTCTAGCAACCACCTGATTGGTGGAATCAGTCTGCTGTGGGTTCCGTTCTTTCAGCCATGTAAAAACATGGTTGTGAGCAAAATCATATAAATCTCGATTTAGTTTCTTCTTTTTTTGAACTAAAAGACGGCCCTCATACTGATTAATTTTGTCAAATAGTTCATTAAAATATAGTTCCACTGCTTCCTCTCCCAGAAGATTTACCAGTTCTCGTTGGTTGAGCTGGACTTTCTCCACAAGCTCATATTCAATGGGTGAAAAGAAATCAATTAGGAGACGCAAATATGATCTACTTGTCTCCAAATTAAAACGCTGCCACTGGGCCAACAATTGTGGGTAGGTATTTCCATACGTAAGCATCGTCAAAATTCGGAGACCTCTAGGAATCGCACTCATGCTGATACAAGCATCTAAATGGAACCTCTGGCACTGTAATCTTTTAAAACGATACATGTCATTTTCTAGGCTTCGTTTAATGTCCCAAACCTGTGGTCCAGTATCACAATGATTAGGAATATCTGAAGCATCTCCACTCAGATCACCAGTAAGCAAAGGGTTAAGCTGGCTAGTCATGAATGTCAATAGTCTATTGTTGCTTGTAACTTCCATACCATCTATATTCATAGTATTAACAGTGTTACCTGCTGCCATGTTACTGAAAGTATCCAAAATTCTCCCAACAAGGCAAAGCAAGACAGTCTGTAGATAAAATATCAAAGAACCCAAAAGCAGAGTAACACTAAGGCGGCACAATATCCAAACACGTAAATCCAAGTATAAAACTCCTTTATTGTACAATGGTAAGCACTTTCACGGTTGAACAAAACCACTTCATCAGACAAGGAATGATGAAACTAAACACCTTATATACATACACAAAATCAATTAAAATTCCCTCCAAAACTCTTAAAGGGACATGAACAAAAATCGGCCCTTGCCTAACTTCTTCATTTTCAATACGGGCTTGACATACAGATTCATTCAAGCCATACTGTTTACGTGCTGCAAGCCTAAAAATCCACTGTAATTTAATACTTTCGGTATTAGACACAATGGGTCTCTAACCTATTAAATTTATGCATGCCCCCTGCACCCCCCACAACCCCCTTCTTAAATATACCAACTCCGAGATCGCACTTCAGTGCAGAAAAGGGAAATTCTCCTATTCTGCACCGAACATGCCATTACGTTTAACCTTCGAACTCTTGAAAGGTCGATCATATGGTGTCAACTATATGACATTCGACATTTCAAGCATTCGGAGTTCTAAAAGGAACCCCACATATGGTTTCACTTCAGAATGTTGAGTTACTGAAAACTCGAACTTCACATGGTCGAGACCATATAATCGAGTTTTCAGAAACTCGAAATTGTGAAGTGAAATAATATAAAAAAAAGTCAAACATATCGGTTCTGCAGAGGGTCAAGGCTCCCTGCAGCCCCCTACTTAAATATACCAACTCCGAGATCGCGCTACAGTGGGAAAAGGGCAATCTCCCGTTCTGCGCAGTATGCAGAAGCACAGAATGGGAGATTTCCCATTTTCTCGCTATAGTGCGATCCCCGAGATGGTATATTTAAGAAGGGAGGGTTCAGGGGAACTTGCCCCCTGCAAAAAAACTCATTTTCAACTAAATTAAACTGTTTTTTTCAAAACTTCACAATTTCGAGTTTCTGAAAACTTGATCATATGGTCTCGACCATATGAAGTTCGAGTTTTCAGTAACTCGACATTCTGAAGTGAAACTATATATATATATATATATATATATATATATATATATATATATATATACACACACATATACATATATACATATATACATACATACACACACACACATATATAATATTACCAGAGCAAAGACCATTTGCATCCTATGAAAGATCACCTCAAAGGTGTAGGGGGCAATGAACAGTGTGTCAAGTTCAAGTCAAAATGTGTATCCAAACCAAGATAAATACATTTGTAACATTAAGCAGATAGCCTCAGATGATCAAACACACATCTCATTTATTTAACAGACCAAGGTTTGATTCTTTCTGTTTTCATTTGCTTATCCACATGACTCTGTAGAAGTCACTTAACCAGACACCACTCCAGAGCAGAGTCTGAAAAAGGGCCATATAGATTAGTGCTCTAACCTGGTTAAAAAAACAAATACACAATACAAGACATGCGAAAATAAAATATACACCATCCCCAAAAGTAAAGTCTCAAATTACTTCAAACATCTGCCAGTATTTACTGATCTCAGCTACATCCTGTAAAATCCAAACTTATAAAATAAAAAAGTTTCCAATCCAATTCCAAGCAATATTTTCTCAAACTAATTCAGAATCACTGTTCCTGAAGCACCTTTGTACAGTACAAGAAAGTAGCAGCAATATACTTTTGCTCAATATAACCTGGGGCAAAGACGGAATCCAATGTGAAACAAAGAATATTACTCAGCTGTACCAGATACTTAACTACAGGTTATTAATTTCCACACATAAGATATCTCCCTAGTGCAGAGGGATGAAGTTCCGAGTGTAATCCAGATGACCTTGGACCAATCAGCAGTCCAGGTGGTGGAACTGCTGGCAGAGGAAGGTCTGAATAAGAAGTTGATACAGGCCCGCCTATTCATGACCATTGATGAATTCTGACAGAGTTCATGGAATTTGCACTAGAAAGTAAAGGATAAGATCACAACTGTGGACCTACCAAATAGGATATATGTTGTAGCTGCTGCAGGGTATCATGCATGATAGACGTTTCAATGCAAGTCTTCACAACAGAAGCACACCTGACATTCTGACTAGGGGAGGGGTAAGATTTATACAGTCACCCCCTACTGAAAGTAGCAGCAGGGGGATGATATTTTTTCAAGATACTAGCTCCTCCACACAAGACAGCTCCATTTCAAGAGGAAATCCAAACACTTTGCTGTAAGAGAAGAGGGGTTTCTCACAAAGATGAGATAAAGAAAAAAAAAAATAACCAGCTGGCTTATTTTAAGAAAAATAAAGAAAATGTAAATGAGATGTTAAACCATTAAAAGGCACCCCAGAGTGCTGAATGGGACTGGAGATGGTTGGTCTAGGAGCAGCCATTATGTTAGCTGGTTAACCTTTGCCACGCCAGTGTCCTCTACTACAACATATACATTTAAATCAGTTACCATAATACATGTACATTTTTCTTCATTTTAGCAGGGTGCACTGTTGATACATTCTGACACAATTAACACAAGCAAAGCTTATAAATACATTTTCAGAACAAACATCTGTACAAATCAGTTTGATATGCAAATGACATACAATTAATCTACAAAATTCCAGCTAGCTGTGCTGGCACAAGTCATACATCCACTGCCCTACTTCTCCCTGGCATGGCGAGCAGTACCTCCTATCGTCACAATGACATTTAATGCTTATCAACCTGGGAATTTTGCAAGCCTTAAAGAGGTCTTTATTCTTTTACAAAGACATGTGCAGTATGCAATTTCTATAACTAGGCATAAACACATTAAAAGATCATATAATTACACATTCCACTTATGCTGTGCTGATGAGGTCAATAAAAAAGCTGAACATGCATGTCCACAGCTAGTAGGGTTTGGCTTTATTGGCCTGAATGTATCCATAAAGACTTAAAAGCTAAAAATCACTCATGGGCATTCAAAAGCCATGTAGCTGAAATGCTTGACATTCCTAAGGGGTCATGCGCATATATTGCACCACAGCATATTATATTTCAGCAAGAACTGAGTAATTTGCAAACACAGCTCAGGAAGCTTTTTAGAAAACCAAAACTAAATTCAATCAATTGTCCCAAGAATGCTTCAGTTTCCATGTGAAAGATAAAACAAAGTTACAAAAAAATGCACAAATACAATCAATAGCTGCTTTCATTGGGGCAACTTAAAAACACACCGGCTTACCACTGCTTGGGAATGCAATAACTCCCCTCCTCTTACCTGTTCACCTGGCCAAGATCTCGTGACCATCCCAATCTAGGTCCTGCAGTTGCTCTTGTTCCACCTCTTCTGAATTCTTCCTCAGGCAGATCATCTGGGTTAAATGTGGTTGACTGACTTCTTTTAAGTCTGTAAAATGAAAAGATGCTTTGTTCTTAAAAGCACATCCTCACACCACACCAAGAGATCATCAGTGTTAGTGTATGACAGAATAAATAACTTTCACTCTGGCAATTGGGTATCCTCTATTAAAAGACTGTCTTTACAAGTTCACAGGCAAGTACTAAGCTAGCTGCCCTTTGTGAGCCATTTTAAACCTAGCCAATTTCCCTTTGTGCTCAAAATTACCTATCCCAGTTGGTTATAGACTGGCCATACCCTTCCCATAATTGATAATTATATAATACCCCTAATGTAAATAACTGGGATCACACCACAGATAATTTGAGGGGAAAAGTATTTAAGAACTGCCTTTGTCCATTAGTAAAGTGGGCAGTCCTGGGGTAAATTTTCTGTTTTCCATCCATAGATCTAAGTTGTCATAAATATGGACAGGGATGAACTTTGTTTTATGTGGATAGGGAGTCTGTTCCACAGCAGAGGTATCCCTCTGTGAGATGCACTTGTCTCTCCAAACCATTCTACTGATGCTGCAGAGGAGGTTTAGATCCCTATACAGAGTACTTCTGATGACATCTGACTTGCTGATGTACAGTAAATCCACCAGTAATGGGTTGGAGGATGCCTCGTATACCAGACACAGGTCACTTCTTTGCAGTCTGTAGGATACAGAGTATAGTGACAAGGCCTTTATTTGGTCCACACAGGACATGTTTATAGTATGGTATCTTTGTGGGAGTTCCAGATGGTGCATGTAATTGGACAAATGCACGCAGAGGCATTATATTCAATGATTAGTCTAATGAGGGCTGAGTAAATAGGGACAGTGACATCCTAGATCTAGATATAGATTTATTTATTCACTCCTATCAAACACCTAAACCAGGGCTAAAGTTTACCCGCTAAGCCTATGTGACTGTGTACCATGTCATCGGTTAGACCCTGCAGATATATCACTGTATTCCAGCTAGTCAGTTCTTTTCCCACATCCTGACTTTCCATAGTGATAATTCACAGCATGCTATAAATATACTAGAACTGTGATCCACCTAATTAACATTACTTCATTTTTGCCACAAAATCTTTACTATGCAGCACTGTAGCATTGGTACCTGCTATTAGTTTTTCAAGGAAAAGAAAAAAAAAAGTGGAGTGCAAAGTGACCATAAGTGGTCATAATGTATTGAGCTGCATAACACTCACGTGATGAAAATTAGCATACTCGCATGACATGTTTAAATGTACTTGTCAGCCATCAAATCTCTGGCCTTATACTCACTCATACCTCACATTGTACAGATCTGTTCAATTTCTGACAATATAGTAACCCAATCATTTTCACATTGTACAGATCTGTTCAATTTCTGACAATACAGTAACCCAATCATTTTGAGTGAAATATTACTCCAGGTCCATATTTTAAATCTGTGAATATAAGAAAACACATTTTTGAATTTAAGCAAAGGCAACAACTAAGCCGGAGTACCTCTCGAGGTGTTTCCCATATGCTTTGGCCTTTGAAATGTCTACTCTTTGTGCAAAGTAAAGACAGGAATCCGGTATCAACTCAGTGCACTATGGTGGACTTCCAGGTAATATTTTTTTTTTGTGTGATCATTTTATCTGGAAATCCTGTAATATTTCAAGCATTTGTTGAAGTTCCAGTTATCAATGGCAGGCCAATGCAAATAGTTTAAGACATAAATATCAACAGCAAATTATTATAAATTAGTTATGTCATTCTAAGTCTCTCTATTCCTCCAGTTCTATAGAATGGCATTGGCTGCATGTTTTATATCCCTGATGCCCTGACGTCATGGAAGAGGCGACAGCATCCGACGCAGAAATCCCAAGACTCTGGTATTCGGGCCGACTGAGGGCTACCTGCAGGCAAATAACCCAAGTGTGATGACTGCAACAGTGAAACACGAAGAACATCTGGATGTTGGAAAGGAGAGGAGCTCCATACAGGAGTAATGAAAGGAGAAAGGTTGTGGTGAGAGTACGCATGGCAGAGTTGTTGAGACATTGTTTGTGCTTGTAAAGGGTGCCTAGTTTTTTTTTTTTTTTTTTTAATAGTATTGTGGATGTGAAGGTCTAATGTCAGGTTTCATCAAGAATAACACCTGGTACTTTAGTGTGGGTAATGACCTCTAAGGTGGTATTACTTTGAGAAAGGATGGCAAAGTCTGTCTTTTTGACAGATTTTTCTTGGGGGTAAATATTACTAATTTGGTTTTATTAGGGTTTAGTGCTAGGTGATTACTGGGCATCCATTTTTCAGTGACAGTAAAGGCATTCTGAGTTAGTAGCAGAAGCTCAGATGTTGAATTGGCGGAGCAAATAATGGTTGAATAGTCTGCGTATTGTACTATAGATAAGTTATTAAGGGTAGAATGAAAGTCATTTACAAAAACGCTGAAGAGAAGGGGTCCTAAGACAGCACCTTGGGAAGCAGCTATTGAAGAGTAAAGGAATGGGGAGAAAGGGTTGAGCCATTTAGTATATTGTTGCCTGCCTGTTAAGACAGTTAGTGAACCAGTTTAGAGTCGAGGGAGAGATACCTAGGGTAGAGAGTTTACTGAAGAGTAATGGGTGGGAGACTGCATCAAAAGCCCTTGAGAGGTCGAGAAAGGGTAAGGATAAGAATTTGCCATTGTTTCTGGGTTGACTGACTGTGTCCATAAAGGAAATGAGTGCAGCAATAGTGCTATGACCTGGCCTGAACCCAGTTTAGTTGGGGAGAGGAGCTGGTTTGTTAGTAAATAGTCTAAAAGTTGATAGTGGATACATTTTTCAAAAATTTTAGAGAGTGAGGGGAAATGGCTATGGGTTGGAAGATGGAAATGTTGGTACTATTACCGCCTTTGTGGAGGGGAATAATATAAGCTTTTTTCTAGATAGTGGGAAGACAGGGTTCTTGGACAGATCTATTGATAAGTATGCAGAATGGATAGGCAATGGATCTAACTGACATTTGGAAGTATTATGGGGGTAAATTGTCAGGGGCAGTGGAACCAGGTTTCAGTTTTAGAAAAAGTTTGGTTATACTGGATATGGATATAGGGGAGAAAGAGGAGGAGGGTGGGGAAGGGGTGGCCACATCCTGAGAGAATTGTGTTAGTGGAAAGAGGTTAGTGTTGGAGGTAGTTTGGGGGAAGGGGGTGGTAAGTTTGGCTACAGTTTCAATGCAAGCGAGTTAACAAACAGTAGCTATTTCATGGGCAGTTTTCTCAGGGAATGGGGCAGGGGTTGGTTTTGGTGCCAGGGTTGATTACAGATAAGACAGAGTTCCAGAATGTCTTTGGATTTTGTTTGTGATCTTTTTGGAGGTTTAAGTAATATTCTCTTTGGTCAGATATGACTAGGCACTTAGCTTGATTACGAAGTTGTCTAAATTCTACAAGATCAGTGGGATTCTTGGACCTTTGCCATTTTTTCCATATTTTGCCCCCTGCAGTCATGATTTGCTTGGTGGTTTGAGAGAGCCATATGGCATGCTTAGTTTTTACCCTTTTTATTCTTACAGGGGCTAATTTGTTTAAGATATTGTGGAATATGGAGAAGAAGAACCTAACAGCTTCATCGAGGGGCAGAAATTTTAGTATGTTCAACTTGATGTTGCTTAGGATATCATAAAAAGTTGAGGGATTAAAGTTGATTATTTATTATTTACTATTTACTGGGAAAGCCCGACTGGGCCAGAAGCCCATTCTCAGTGGAAGCCTGGGGAGAAAAGCTCCACAGAAATACAAGCAATATACAATAATTAGACAGTACAATACTATACATACAGTAAAGATAGAACACATATCTTCTAGTTAGTCTATACAAAGTAGTATTCAATACGGTATTCTAATAGATACAGGTTCAAAAAGAAAAACACGCATTTCAGTGAAGATCACTGTGAGGAAAAAATAAAGTTAGTAGTGTGTACATATTAAATAATAGTTATGACCAAATGAGATATCCTTGATCTTGATAAAGCCACACAGTGAACTGCATAAACTGATTTATTACTTTTATAACATAAAAACAATGATACACTGAATGTATTCATGTTTAAAATGTCTAAAATGAGTAAATGCGGAACCTGTCATACATGTAAATATATCAATGATGGTCCATATGTTGCAATACAGGGTTATAGTAAAACCATTAGATGCCCAGGGTACTGTAACTGCAATACTAAGATGGTGGTACATTTAGCAACTTGCTCAACGTGTTTGGCATTTTATGTTGGAAAAACAATTAGAAAGTTAAGAGAATGTATTGTTGAGCATGCTAGAGACATTAAGAAACATAAGACTACAAGTTCTTTATACACGCATAGTATCAGATGTCCTAATTTCAAAAGATTTATATTTTTTATTATTGACAGAATTCCACAGAATATTCATAAGGGCGGTGATGAGAAGACCATGCTAGAGGCTAAGGAATGCCTTTGGCAACTTAGATTAAACGCCTGTACTTTGCCTGGTATCAATGAAACTGTATCTATTTCTAGTATTTTAAAATATAGGTCACATTTTATATGACCTATTACAACGGCAACTGTGCTGTCATTTAAGTATAAACAAAATATTACAACATATTTATGTACATATTTTATATACAATATATATTAAAGAGTTTATACATTTTTATTATTAAAAATTTTTTTTCAACAATTCACATATATAATACGTATATATACATTTTGTGATAAATTGTAGTTTTTTAACAAATTATATTATTTTCATTTAAACAGCATATCTAATTTATATCCCAATATATTTTACACTTTTAACTTTTTGTACAAACATTTATAATATTTAGATTTTATCTAATATTTATCATTTTGTATTAGCATATACCCATTTATTTATTTATTTATTGTTTTGATATACAAATACACATTTTTTTTATATCTATTGATGTTGTTTATGTCTTTGTGCTAAGTCACTTTAATAGACACCACTTTTTTAATTAAATCACTTCTTCAATTAAATTATTATGCTATTAGGTATTTTATATAAAGAATGGCCTTGTTGTTAATTCTTTGTACTCTGATGATGCCCTGATGTGGATGGGTGAAAGTGCTTAGTATATCATTGTTTTTATGTTATAAAAGTAATAAATCAGTTTATGCAGTTCACTGCGTGGCTTTGTTATCTTATCAGTTTCGCTTCGTTACTTGGTATATCCTTGATCTTGTCAGTCAGGTTTGGCAGAGGAGCAATGCCAGTTCTTGGATAGATGTTCAAATAGTAGTAGTTTAAAACTGGTAGATTCAGGTGTGTTTTGGAGGGTGTGGAGTAGACTGTTCCATAATTTGGATATTTGATTTGAGAATAGGGCTTCACCGTGACTGTTGTTAGCTTTGTTTACTGTGAGAAAGTTTCTGTCTACAGATCTTAGTCTTCGTGGGCATGAGTAGGGACCAACAAGTTCCTCGAGGGATGGGGAACTGTCAGGATGAAAGATTATATTGTGTGTGAATTTAAGTTGGTAGAGAGAAAGGAGGTTAGGTAGCTCGAGTCTAATTTAATTTAATTTATGTAGAGCAATACAATGGTAGGCTTTGGTGGGGAAGGTCAGCTGCGAAGTTGGTAAAGTGGGGGAAAGCGGGTCTACATTAGAACATCGAATGTTTAACAGTTCGAATCACTAAAGGTCGACCTTAAATGATCGAATTATTAAAACATCGAATGTTCCTAAAAAATAATTAAAAAAAAAAAAGAAAAAATAAAGGGTGTAGGCAGGGGGGCAAGCACCCCTGCACCCCCCACACCCCCTGCTACTTAAATATACCAACTCTGAGACCGCACTACATTGAAGTAAATGGATATTGTCGACTTTTGACAATGCAATATAGACCTGGGGAAAGCATATAGGAGGGTAGAGAGGAGGAAGGTTCTGGATATGGCTAGTCTGGTATTGTCAGTGAGGAATGGCTTGCTTCTGTACATTGAGCCAAGTTTGATGTGAACTTTCTTAATTGTGGTGGGTGTGTGTTGGTCAAATCAGTGTTTGTTGTCATTTGTCACTCCAAAGAGTTTTGTATGCTCAACTTGTTGGATGACTGCATTGTTTGCTGATAGAATAGTGAAAGGAGGGGCGGTCAGTGATTGCTTGCTACTGGTAAATAGCATTAACTGTGTCTTTTTGGGGTTGAGGATTAGTTGTGATTTACTTAGATATGTTTCTATATCATTAAAAGCTTGTTGGGATACTATTTAGAGGTCTGGTAAGGTATCTGCTGAGCAGATTAAAGTTGAATTGTCTGCAAAATTAACTACTTTAGAGTGTGTTGTGGATGAGGCTAGATCATTAGAGAAGATGGTGAAAAGAAGGGGGCCTAGTATGGACCCTTAGGGGACTCCAACTGAAACAGGCAGAAGTGATGAAAGTTCAGATTTCCATAGTACTGCTTGTTGTCAGTCAGAAAGACAGTTTAGGAACCAAAGGAGGGAAGTCTTTGATAGGTTTAGTGAGGCAAGAGTACTAAGGAGTTTCTGATGGGAGACAGTGTCAAACGCTTTTGACATGTCTAAGAAGATTGATGCTACTTGCTGGTTTGAATTTCTCAATTGGTTGATGGTGTTAGAGAAATTAATTAGGGCTGTGGTGGTGCTATGTTTTGGTCTGAAACCATGTTGGGAGGGACAGATAAGGTTGTGAGATAACAGGTGGTATAGTAACTGAGTGTGGATACATTTTTTCCAGAAATTTGACACAGGGGAAAGGATGGCTATGGGTCTGTAATTGTTTAATTCTGTTGATGTTCCTCCTTTATGCAGACAGGTGATACAGGAAATTTACCATAATTTTGGGACATATTGTTCTGCTATAGACCTATTTACCAAATGGAGATAGGCACAGCATCAGCTGACAATTTGAGGTACTCATTGGGGAGTTGGTCAGCTGCTAAGAAAAAGAAGTTGTGTACCAACCATAACTTTCCATGTTAGTTTCTTCATCTTGCCTTCCTTCTTGTTGGTTGGGATCTGAGCCGATCCTCTGCTCCGACTTGGCCATCTTAATTAGCTCATAATGTCTAGCGATAGCTACCCAGATCTCGTTTGAAATAGCTAACTCCAGACATAACAAAAGAATAAACCATTCAAAAATCAGTTGACTATACCTGCCATTCTCTAAGTCAATAGTGGAGACAAGAGAACACACAGCCAGTGAAACAGAAAAACTCCTCTCGATCCACTAGGACAGGGGGACAGAGGGTGGGACGCAAGAAGGAAGGCAAGATGAAGACAACTAACATGGAATGTTATGTTAGGTACATAACTTCTTTATGTTAAGTTGTCTATCTCGCCTTCATTCTTGCTGGTTGGGACGGCGTCCCTAGCACCCAAAATCCTGGGTGGCTCAGTGGAACAGACTCTTCAGAACAGTGGAACCAAACTCAGCTCTGCTCCTGGAGACCATAACCAACTTGTAATGAGAAATAAAGGTATGAGGGTTGGCCCACGTGACAGCTGCGCAGATGGAATCCATGGGCAACCTAGACTGGAAGGCTACAGAGGTGGCCAAGGCCCTAGTAGAATGACCTTTCGGTTTCATAGGTAACTGTTTGTTCCTTAACTGATAAATGAAAGAAATAGTGTGTGACAACCATCTGGACAAGGTTACCTTGGAAACTGGGAGACCTTGTTTGCCCAAGGCATAAGAAAGGAATAGTTGGTCCAACCTCCTTACTTCTTTAGTTCTGTGCAGGTAAAAACGCAATTGCCTATGAACGTCCAATTGGTGTAGTTTGTACTCTGCCTTGTTGGTATGATTAGGGAAAAACACAGGAAGATCTATATTATTTTCTGAGCAGACTTTAGGGAGAAACAAAGGAGAAGTCTTCAGAGCAACCCTGTCCTTATGAAAAACCAAGTATGGAGGACGAACACATAGCGCCTGAAGTTCGGAGAAGCGTCTGGCTGAAGTAATAGCTACCAGAAAGAGTGTCTTCCAAGATAGAAACTTGATAGAGCAGGACGCTGCTGGTTCAAAAGAGGGCAGAATTAAGGAGGTTAGGACTAAATTAAGGTCCCAAGGAGGAGGAGGATCTCTCACTGGAGGCCTAAGAAGAGTTGTTCCTCTCAAAAAAGCTTTACAGAGCTTATGAGACAATGTTAGAGTTTGAAAAAATGAAGTTAGAAATAGCCGCCATTTGTACGCTGATCGTAGAAGAAGCAGACCCGTAGTGAAACAGTTGTGCTAGGAATTCCAGGATTTCATGGACTGGGGCTGAAAAAGGATCCACATTCCTAGCCTTTGCCCAACAAGAAAAATGTTTCCATTTGCTAGCATAAGTTTTCCTCATTGTAGACTTGTGAGAGGAGATGATAATGTCACTGAATGCTGGGGAAATGCTGGTAAGCCTGGCTAAGGTTGGAAGTGGAGCAACCAAGCTGTGAGCTGCAGAGTTTTGAGGGATTGATGCAACCCACCTGACTGATGAACCAGGAGGTCCGGAATTGGTTCCAGAATCCAGGGTTGATCGAGAAGGTAACGGTGCAGGAACGGGAACCATATCTGTTGAGGCCAGTAGGGAGCAATGAGGATCAGTTTGCAACCCAACAATATTGCTTTCTGTATAAGTTTGGGTATCAAGGGGAAAGGAGGAAAAGCATAAAGAAGTCCTTGGGGCCAATCGTGGACTAGAGCATCTCTGGGTATGTGACCCGGAAGCAGAAGAAGGGAGAAGTAGTTGCTGCATTTGCTGTTGAAGAGGGTGGCAAAAAGATCGCAGCAAGGCTGTCCCCATTTGCGGAAAACAAGATTCGCAACTTTCTGATTCAGAGACCACTCGTGAGGCATGAGAATAGCTCTGCTGAACCTGTCCGCTATGACGTTGGATCTCCTGGGGATGTGCGTTGCAATCAGAAAACGTTGGGAGGAAATCGCCCACTGCCAAAGTCTGACTGTTTCTCGACGCAGGAGGTAGGACCTGGTTCCGCCCTGCTTGCTAATGTACCACACCACTGACATGTTGTCTGACTGAACAGCAATGGTCCCAGAAGGAAGAGAGTCTTGAAGGGCTTGCAATGCCAGGAGCATGGCTCTCATTTCCAGGACATTTATGTGCAGATGGTACTCGTGAGGTTGCCACGTGCCTTGGGCTGTCCTGCCCAGATAATGCCCCACCCCCACCCTATCAGGGAGGCGTCTGTCGTCACTGTGGCTGCCGGAACTGGTTGTATGAAAGGTCTGCCCTGAGTAACTAGTGGGGAGACCATCTACCAAGAAAGATGACTTTTGCATGCATCAGTGATCGTGATCATGTAAGTCATGGGTAGCTCTCGGAAAGACCACTGTGTAAACAGAAGCCACTGAAGAATTCTCATATGAAAGCGGGCCAGTGGGATTAGGAGAATGGCTGCTGCCATGGAACCCAGAGTTTGAAGGACATACCTGACTTGGACCCTTTTGCTCTGCATCAGAACCTGTACCTGCTGACTGATTGCGGACACCCTTTCTAGTGGTAGCCTTGCAAACATATCCATTGTGTCTAAGTCTGCTCCTATGTAAGTGATAGATTGACAGGGCAACAAGGCCGATTTTTCGAAATTTATTGTAATGCCGACCTGGGAGCAGATTGTGATTGTGTAGTCCTGTGCTTTTATGAGTTGAAGCCTAGTGGTAGCAGTAAGGAGCCAGTCGTCTAGATACGGAAACACCTGGAATCCTTGACACCTCAGGTGAGCCGTGACCATTGCCATACATTTGGTGTACACCCTGGGGGCTGTGGTGAGACCAAAGGGCAGAGCTCTGAATTGATAATGACTGGCCCCCAGCCAGAAGTGAAGATATCTCCTGGAGCGCCTGTCCATCTTTATATGGTAGTAAGCGTCCTGAAGATCTATCGAGCATATCCAATTGTCCTGACCCAGAAAGGATAGAATGGACTGTAGCGTGACTATCCGAAACTTTGTTCTTTGCACAGACCTGTTTAGTCTGCTGAGATCCAGAATTGGTCTCCAGTCCCCTGTCTTTTTTGGTACTAAAAAGAACCTCGAGAATGTTCCGGATCCGTGCTGGTCTGCTGGGACTTCCTGGATGGCTCTTTTTCTAGCAGTTTTGAAACTTCTATTACTGCTTGCTCCTTCAGATTGGGTGGAACATCTGGAAGGGTCTTCCTTGACTGTAAAGGGGGTTGATGGAAGGGAATTTTGTAACCTCCGGATATAACGGACCGTACCCATCTGTCTTGAGTTAAACTTTGCCAGGCTTTTGGGTACAGCGAAAGTCTTCCCCCGACTGCCTCCAGAGTTGAGCAGCCAGGCAACACTTCAGGGATGCTGGAAGGGCTTATCAGAGAAGGAATCTCTGTTGCCCTGGTTCTGCGGACCCCCTCTGCCACGAGGGTGGCGTCTATTATTATTGTTTCCCCCTCTGCCTCTGGAGGAAAAATCACTACGTGTGTCAGCCAAGGCTCCCTGAGATTTACGGAACCACATCTTCCTACTCTTCTGACCCTTGGGGTAAGGTCTAGAGGGAGTGGAAAAACGGACTCCCACGGCAGAGAGAGTCTTGCCTTCTTGTTCACACCTAGTCAAAGTGTCTTTCACCTGTGGTCCAAAAAGAAAGGAACCATCAAAGGGAGTGTTGGTGAAGGACGCTCGAAAGGGTTCCGCTGAGTTACACAGCCGTATCCACGCATGCCTCCTAAGGGCCACCCCGGTACCTGCGGCTCTACTTTACCCATCGGCTGAATAGGAAATGAGCCTCATGGAGGAGTTAACAGAATTAAGCACTGCTAGCTGGCAAGCTACCTTAGCTTGTGCTCCCTCAGCTGTTGGATCTTGGAGGGTATCTCCGTGCTCTTTAAGGAGATCCCTTTGAAGTCGGGTAAAATGACAGGTAGTTCAGTGACCTCATAGAGAAGGTCGCTGAAGCGAACATTCGCTTCCCGTATCTGTCCATTGTCCTAGACTCCTTGTTAGGGGGATGGACAGACGAAAAGGTCTCCGCTAACTCTTTTTTGGTGGCTGCTGCTACCACCATGACATCAACAGGGACACCTTTCGAAAGGAACTGCTTATCCTGGGGTGCTGTAATGAATTTACTAGGTATCCTTGGAGTTGGTTCCACTGTATCCAGAGCTGATCAAGCCTTTCGAGCCACCACTGTCATAAGTGGATCGAAAGGCGGAGGCACCCAGAAGGTGGAAGGTCGGGAACCGAAAGCATCCAGAAATACAGACTCATCCTCAGAAGGGGCTAGGGGATTCCAGTTCCCCCTCTGCTTAAGCATTTCTAGGATGTCCGAGAAGGAAACATCTTCAGAGGGGGATCTTGGGGACCCTTCCGAATCATCTAAGTCTGTATCAGAAGTGACAGACTCGGGGGAGTCAATGTGCTTCCTCTTACACTTTTTCTTCTGAGGGGGCTCTTCTGAGTGATCAGAAGAGGTGGAAACACCCAATGCGGTGTCCTGGAGCATCGGTTCCCTACGCTTAGGATCTGGAGGAGGAGCAGAGGTTGGCACAGGCACTACAGGGGATGGAGCCGGTAAGACTGACAGTGGAGCTGACTCAGGGGACAGCACACTCCGCATGACATCAAAGTCGGCCCTGCCACGATGCAGAGAAAGCTCCGGTTCTGAAAAATAGGAATCTTTCTCCCCACCGAGGGGGAAGGCTCCGAGGTCGATGTTGGAGCCAAGCTCAGCTGCGCCGAAGCTCCGAGAGGGAGAACGGGGTCAGACAAGGGTCTGATGCCACTCGCCCCCTCGGAGCCGACGAGGAAGCCCCGGCGCTCAGATCCCTCGATGGAAGTTACCACCGAGGGAATCGGAGTCGACGTCGGAACCAGAGATAGAGTTTATCGGAGCCGACGGTTCCACTACTCGAACCCCAACGAACTCCGGCTCCGAACTCATTGGAGTCTGAGGAGGAACATCGAGTGAGGTGGACGGAGTAGATACCTGTTGAGAAGGGCTGGACAACAATTTAGCTAGTGTCTGCAACTTTAGCAACCGACTGACCACTCTCTCCACATCATGATCCGACAGTCTAGAGGATCGAGAGGAGTGTGAGGATCGGTGACTACGCTCGCTCTGAAGTAAAGGAGACCGAGGAGTCAAATGCACTGACTCTAGAGAAGGGGACCTCAGCCTCTTGTGGCTCCCGCAATGGCTCCAAAGCCTCTAATGGAGATTGTCTTGTCGGTGCCAGCCGGAACCGATGTAGAAGGTAAATTCTGAACCGAAGACAGCTCTGAACTTGGAGCCGATGGCTTGGTGGATTTAGTGGATTTCACTGGCTGTGAG
This sequence comes from Protopterus annectens, assembly GCF_019279795.1. NCBI lineage: Eukaryota > Metazoa > Chordata > Ceratodontiformes > Protopteridae > Protopterus > Protopterus annectens. Next base: position 175,016,485 of record NC_056743.1, on the reverse strand, counting down.
TTCTTGGCCGGTGAATCCTGGGGTTTTAAAAGACCCCTAAGAATCAGCTTATACTTATGCTCCTGCAGGACTCTTGGACTAAAGGCATGGCAAATAGAACAAGAGTCCTTCAGGTGCACAGCGCCTAAACAATAGACGCAAGAAGTGTGCCCATCTGTCAAGAGACATTTTCTGACAGCATGAGTTACACTTCTTGAACCCAGAAACCTTGGATTCCTTTGACATCCTTAACAGTAGAAAGAAAACCAATTATAACAACAATAACAAGAAGCAATATACAGTCTACAAAAAACACACCTACTAGAAAGACTATAGCTAAAGTTTTTTTTTTTTTTTTTTTTTTAATAGATAATAGGAAAGCCTCTAATTTAAATGGCTTGCCTATAAGAAAAAAGCAGAAGGAAAGCCTCTAACTTAAACGGCTAACCTGACAAGAAGAGGTAGGGGGGGGGGAGAACTCTCTAAGTTAAACGAGTTCTACAAAAAGGAGGGATACTATAAGATAAACAATTATCTATCACAGAAACAAAACCATCGCTAATAACAAAATACTAGAAAAGTTAAATTCTAGTGAAAAAGTTAAATAAAAAACTCTATACAAGCTTGAGCCAGAAAAATGACACCTCGCAGCTGAAGCGGCAAACGAGATCTGGGTAGCTATCGCTAGGCATTATGGGATAAGGGGTCGCCTCGAGCCAGTAAACAGCGTTCGAGCTATTGAAGATGGCCGAGTCGGAGCCAAGGATCGACTCCGATCCCAACCAGCAAGAACGATGGCGAGATAGACAACTTAACATAGAAAGTTTCAGTTGCTGGTTTTGTGAAGTATGGTAGCTGGTAGGTAATCACTAATGTTAGAAGAGTGTCCCTGCTGCTGAAATTGTATTTGGTTATGACACTAGTATCCAATCAAGAAATTAATGGAGTCTTTATTTCTATTGAGTTGGGTTACATCCGTTATTAGTGGTGTAAAGTTGAATAGGTTGATGTTAGATGATGGAAACTGACCTGAGAAACCATTCCAGTTAATTTTTACATCACCTGGGATGATGGTCTCATTATTTATGTTATTTGATAGCCAAGATAGAATATCTTCTAAGATGGGAATGTTGTTGCCTGGGGGGATGTATAGGACTGTAATGCAAAGATACTTGGCTTTGTTCAGTTTGTATAAGTATTTCGGCTGTGGAAAATTGGGGAATAAGATTGCAGTATGGGACTAAGATGAGGGTGCTGGGAAAGAGTATAGCAATGCCTCCTCCTTTTTTCTGGAGTCTGTCTGCTCACAGGCAGGCATACTCTGGGGGGAGGAATTCTAAGTCCTTTACATGGGGTTTCAGCCACGTTTCAGTAGCAGCTAAAATGTCTGGTTTATTTTGGGATATCCAGGCATGGAAATCAGGTATTTTGTTTCTGATACTTTGAAGATTAATTGTAATGAAATTTAGTGATTTTTGTGGACTAGGAAGGCTAGTTGCTAGTGGGGTGGGTCCTGGGTTAGGGTGGATAGGATACAATAGATTGCTTGTATAGATAAGTGAGAAGTAGAGGTTGTCTTTTTGGGTCACTGGGGATGCCTATATGAATGGAGGTACTTTTAGGAGAGGGAGGAAGACTTAGTTTGGTGACTAGGGAGTATGTCGAGTGAATACAGGCTAGTGGATATGTCTGGATTGCTAGGAAGAGATGAGAGTTGTATGGCAGTTGATGTACATGTTGGCAGGAATGCATAATGGAGAGACAGGTATGTGAATAGTTAGCATGTTGGATAAAGCAGAGTAAAATTTGGATAAGATAAGCTTTGGGGTAGTTTTTTTCAGTGGTAGTATACAAATAAGGTGGAGGATGTGGGAGGAAGGTGTAGTGGCTATTCTAGTGCAAAACTAGTAGATATTATGGGGCTGGTGTCAAAAGGGTGAGGTTATTATTGGAAGAAGGTGTTGAGAGAGTGTAAAATGCTACTGGGTGATTAGGTGGGAGGGGGTTAATTGCTACTGGATTTTGCAGGGGGTGGAGCTACAGAGAGAATAAATGAAACTGAAGCAGGGGTGGGTGGGAATGGGGATAGGCTAGGGGAGCAGAGTGAACTAGAGCAAAGCAAGGGTGAATGGAGCAGGTAGAACCAGACTGGAGAAATCATGGCAAGAACAATCATTTACACAGGAGTTTGGCTTGGTTAAGAGCTAAAGTCATTCAACTTTTGTGGTTACAAACAGAAGAAAAAAATAATACCTTTTCCTTTGCACAAAACACTGCTGTACTAGCTGTACTATAACTTATTTTGTAGAGTAATTAGGAGTTTAAGAAGAGCGGGGGGGGGGGTCACAGAAAATGATAGAAATTAAATTGAGGGGACTAAGTTGTCAGAGTGGGATGTTTTTTTTTTTGTTTTGTGTCTGACAGATGGCTGTACTGTGTGCGAGTCACACGAGCAGCAGGAGAGGTGAGCACACCGCACTAGGCATGGGCTGTGGATGTTGTAGCAGCAATGGACAAATTAATTTAAAAATTTGCACAGAATAAATGCTCATCTATAATGCTATATGCATTCTGACGATCTGTCTCTATAGATATGTGGCAGATTACAGTTTTTTTTATTCATTGCTTATTTATTCACTAGCAGAAACCCAAAAGGAAGACCTACAGAAGATGGTCTCTAAAGACGGATCTGAATTATTAATTTAGACACCATTAGTTGTGCATTACATTTTACTTTTCCTCTAATGCATTTAAAGGTTCACAATAGAGTTGCTTTGTTACTGGAAGTTCATCTACCACACAGATTATTCTCAACTTCTTAAAACCAATCTCTCGCTGTGATACCATGAGCTACCATCTAAATCTTTCAAGTCAAAGACAAGTGAATATGACACAAGATATGAATAAACAGGATATCCAAATGAAAAGTACTGTTGCATGATGTATTCATGACACAAACTTTCAAACAGCGAATTTTCTACTAGTTTAACAAATGGGATATTAATGAAAAACATTGCCTGTTGTCCAGCATATTTCTTCTAGCCTTCTCAGATCCTTCTACATAACATTTGTCAGAGACTTCTGGTCCTTCTAAAGCCAGTGGGTGTGTACCCCACACAACAAAATTATGCATCATCTTCATGTTTTCAAGAGTAACAGTTATAATGTAAAGCTTGTTTGGCCTAAACAGATAAATAGCATTGTTGAGTACAACACAGCAAAATGCAATTTACAGCAGGTAGACTATAAAACTAGTCCACATAACAGATTCAGATCCAAACAGGAAAGTGAGTGTCTGATTAATGTAAGTCGATTCGTCTAACAGTTACTGGTATCACACATACCTCAAAGAAATATACGTTCTTCAGGGAGGACCCTTGCAATATTTATTTTATTTATGTATTAGCATGTGTTTACCAGGATTGTCTATCTGGTTATAAGTTGCCCCTTTTCAGCAGAGGCCTAGGGAGAAAAATTCCAATTATAACACACATACAAAAGATACAAAAGGCATACAAGAAAAATTACAATAACTTTATTAGCAATTTAACAGAATGAATACAAGCAGAACGCATACTAAAATACAGACAGTGCTTGTCTGAAAAGACAACAGTACATAGCTATACATAAAGCTTTTTGTAGGCTGTGAATAAAATCTAACAGATGAATATATCAATGGTGCAAAACAAGTGGCTGGAAAGAAATTCATTTTCAAGAGCATACTTTAAAACATAAGGTTTGAGGAGAAAAAATATTTAAGTAACATACTAGTGGAAGTGATAATTATAAAGCAGTGTGCAGGAAAAACAAAGTAAAAAGACAAGTTTAAAAGGCAACCCCAGAGAAATAGGTACAGCTGCCAGCACAAAGTGAGTGGATCATACTGGATGCAGCAGATGCTGAAATAAATGAGCATAGATAAACAGAGTGCCATGATGGTTAGGGAAGGTTGAATAAGAAGATGAAGGATTTTTGTCTCGAAGACAGGCTTAAGGTTCCAGTTTATGGCTTGTAGCTGAGTACAGGGAGAGACAGAAGGGATGTGATGTGAAGGGGATGAAAGAACTAGGAAGAAAAAAATTAAGGTAGTGAGTCAGGAGACAGTGAGGGGGAATATCAGAGTGTGATAAAAGGTGGGAATGTGAGGAGAAGAGTATAAAGTGGTAAGGAAACAGGAAAGAAAATGCTTTAGGAATGATAGAGGCACACGCTGTATATATACAACAAATCAGTACAACGTCCTTGGGTAAAGCAAGGGATGGCAGAGCTTAGAATACACTGTGTGGATGGAATTTTCGCCTAGCCAGAAACTGAGCAGGAACACAGCTGTATGTTCATTGAGTGGTGTTTTGCGACATGAAATGCTTCACCTGGGGTATTTGTGTAAAGGCAAAGGGGTTGTCGTTCTGTATTTTACAGATGTAGGAAGAAGAGAGAGTCATCAGCAGGGTTGTTTGATTTAGTTATTAGCAGTTTTCACTTAATGAGTGAACAGGCCTGTTTAGTGAATAGTGTTGAAGGATGTGAATTAGGCTAGGGCATTATTCAAGTTTGTGAAAAGGCTGCGTGTGGTAAGTAGTTGAGACTAAATCAGGGAAGGAGGCAGTTCTAGACAGTGCAGCTGCTTTAGTGCTACACAATGGTAAGATCTGTATGTCACATTAGCAGCAAATTTGGCTACTCTATTGTAGCACTGCCAAAGTAGATTAATACTGCCTGGCTGAAATTAAAAATAATTGGGACTGCATAGGAGAGCTGGAAGGAGGAAAGCTGAAGCAATGTATTTTCTAGCATTGTCTGTTAAGTAAAGTTTTACCCAGTAGATAGTGTCAATGTTTTGATGAGTTTATTTTTATTACATCTTTCACATGGTAGTCAAACTTCAAGTTGTCAATTATTACACCTACTAGCTTAGTGTTGGTTACTAAATCAATGTTTATGTTGTTCATTGAGGTTACAGTGAAGAGGGACTTCTGAGTAGACAGCTGTTTAAGAATAAATAGGATGAACTTGGATTTTCTTGTGGTTTATTGGAAGCTGGGAATCAGAATGGCACATTTTGATGAAGATAAAGAAAGTAGTTTCAGTCTATCCATTTTTTAGCAGAAGAGATCAGGATGTTTGATGAGTGAAGGACATTCACAAATATGTTAAGTGAGGGCCTAGAACAGAGCCCTGGGGGATTAACTGCTGCAAGAAGGGAAAGGGACAAATATTTTTTTTCATTTAACAGCTTGTTGTCTGTAGGATAGGTAGCTGTCAAACCTAATGTGGGTATATCTAGACCCAGGGTGGACAATTTTTGTAGCAAAGTTACATGTAAAACTGTGTCAAAAAACCTTCAACAGATTGAAGTTGGACAACAGTGGCAAGGTTTCCCTCAATTCTGTGTACATTAACAGTGGCTATGAAGTTAAGTTACAGTAATGCTATGATTAAGGAAGAAGCCATGTTGTGTTGGGAGATAGACTATCTGAAATAAAGCTGATTAGTTAAGAGCAGAGATGGAATACTTAATTGACTTTTATGTGGTAAGATCTGTGGAAGCCCTACCCTTGTGCAAAGGTAAGATGCAAAACTTTTTCCATAGGATGGGAATGTAGCTTTCTTTAATGGATCGGTTAATTACTATAGAAAATGGGAAGGCCACAGCATCTTTAATGTATTCTTCTGGTACTGTATCTAGGGCAGCAGTGGCAGATTTCAGTTTTAGTAGTTTATTTATTTTTTAAGATGGAGGTGGAGAATGCTTTACGGTGACGGTTTAGAGGAGATTTTAGGGGTAATGGGAAGCTGGTTTAGCACAAAAGTTACCAAACTGAAGTGTGTACTGAAGTCACTTGACTGAGATAATTAAGGGACAGCAGAGGGGCTAGGTTGGGTGACTTGATCAGGATTTAGCAGCTGGTTGACTATATCAGAAGAATCCAAAACTCTTCTGGTTTTCAAAGTTTGGAGATTGGTATATTTCTTGTCAAATTTAATCCTTTGCTTGGTGCTATTTCTGAGGTATTTATATTTCTCTACGTTATATTTTTTTTCTCCACGCTTCCCATAGTTTGTCCCTCTGGTTCATAAATTGTCTGGTATGTCTGGACAGCCAAGAAGCTAAATTTGCCTTGGTTTGTTTATTTTTTATAGAGGCATGTACATACAGAATAGTGTGGAAAATGGTACTACATTGTGAAAAGATATAGTCTAGTTGAGCATGGCTCTATCAGTGGAAATAAAAGTTATTGGGATGACCCCTTAAAGTGAAGGTAGGTAAGTGATCACGTCGGGTGCCAGGGAGGGCACCAGAGGATATCATTTTATTTGGGGAGTTAGTGAGGATCCAGTCTAAGGTGGATTCCTGCAAGAATGCTGACTGTACCTAGCTGGGGATGTAATAAGCCGGTTAGAGCATTTATGTTTATTGCGTCATTAAAAGCATCACTGCTTATGGTCTGCATAGCAATATTTAGATAGCCTATTATGACAGCATCTTGCTGAATATTTCAGGAAGCCCTAGAGAAGAACTCTGCTACATTTTAATTATTGCCTTGAGGAATGTAAATTCCCGTTATGCATAAAGACTTGTACTTATTTAGCTTTAGAAGGAAAACAAAGATTTCAGCATTATTTATTTCTGGGGGTTTTAAGGGATGAAGATTAAGTTAAAGGAATTGCAAAGTATAGCACCACCACTTGCTTTTTTTTCTATCTAGCCCCAGAGGCAGAACTTCCTGTTTTTTACTATTTCCTTTAGTCATGTTTCAGTAGCTAATATGACATCTGGTGAGTGGTGTGCTACTCAAACATGGAAGCCTGGTTTTCGAATGCTTATTACATTTACATTAAGAAAAAGTAAAGCTGAATGGATCAGTGAATCAAGAGGAATATGACTGCAACTTGGAAGCCATGGAGATTGAGGGGTTGTGAGGAGGACCAAGGTTTAGGTGGACATCCACACACAGTCCGATAGTGAGGACTCAGTGTAGGATGAGGACTCAGTGTAGGATGGAAAAGGGCCATTTACATTTTGATTTGGTCTTAGTCCTAGGAAAGTACAGTTTTGTACCTACCATAAATGTAGATGTTAGAGTGTTCACCCTGCTGCAGTCATGACATTTGGGTTATCCTGCCGTCAGGCGGTCCCGCAGTCAGCCTGAGTTCCAAAGTCTTGGTCCGGCATCGGTTGCTGTCGCTTCTTCCCTGATGTCAGTGCGCCAGGGGTATATAAGAGGCATCCGACACTCTTTTTTCAGTTTTTCTTGCCCCAGATGTCAGGTGCCCCCAATAGGTAGGCAAAATATATATATTGCTATACAAAAAAGTACATATAAAAATAAAACAATACCTTCAGGCATAAGCAAATACACCACAGAGGTTGTATAGGATAGAGTGGTATAGATAAGCCCAGCTAGTTCAGAGGGGATGGAGGGAGGGTAACCTGTACTGCAGCAGGGTGAACACTCTAACATCTACATTTCTGGTAGGTACAAAACTGTACTATGTTCAGGGTGTTACCCTGCTGCAGTCATCACACTTGGGTTGAATCCCAAAGCTAAGGAAGGGTGGTGGAGTTAAACAGGGTTAGAAGAAGCTAGTAGGCCCTGCAAAACTGCAGTGGCAAAACCAGCTCTAGTCTTATAATATAGAGGTAAGTGATAGTGTTTGGTGAATGTGTGCACTGAACTCCAAGTTGCAGCTTCCAGAATATCCTTGGTTGGCACCCCCCTGAGAAAGGCTGCTGATGTAGCTGTAGCCCTGGTGGAGTGGGACCTAATGTTAGTAGGTACCGGTTTCCCATGATGCGTGTAACAAAAACGTATGCAATGTCCTATCCATTTTGAAATGGTCTGTTTTGAGATAGCTTTTCCTTGTGATCCTGCAGCATAGGCTACAAAAAGCTGGTCAGATTTTCTGAAAGCTTTAGTTTTATCCAAGTAGTAACGTAATTGCCCGTGAATGTCCAAAGAGTGCAGGAGTCTTTCTCCTTTGTTCTGGGGATTTGGGAAAAAGGTGGGCAAATTAATGGTTTGGTTTAGGGCCACACTGGATACCACCTTTGGCATATAAGAAGGGTTAGTTCATAGAGAGACTCTCTGTCTTGATGAAAAATGAGGAAAGGCTCCACTGCCATTAGTGCCTGTAGCTCTGAGACTCTTCTAGCTGAAGTTATTGCTAGTAGCAGGGCAGTTTTCCATGAAAGAAATTTTAAATCAGCTGAAAAAGCTGGTTCAAAGGGCAGCAGTGTAAGCTTTTCCAGAACAAAGTTGAGATCCCAAGTAGGTGTTGGTGCTCTCCTGGGCGGTCTTATGTTCTTAGCCCCTCTGAGGTACTGTCTTAGGAGTGGATGTGAAAATAAAGGAGGATCCGTGTTGTAATGAGCTGAAATTGCTGAGGCGTGGATCTTAATAGATGAAAAGGAAAGTCCTTTGTGCAACATCTCAGTTAAATATTGTAGAATCTGAGGAATGTTTGGATCAAGGGGATTTTGGCCTTTAAAATCTTTTCCATTTGTCTGAATAGGTTTTCCTGGTGCTGGGCCTCCTGGCCTCCAGAATGACATCCATAACAGCTTTGGATAGAGGTGTTGGCTGGTTGTTTAGGTAATTTGCCATGCAGCCAGGTTTAAAGTCTTGAGCTGGCTGAGTAGAATCTGATTGTCTCGCTGGGTGAGCAGGTGAGGAATTTGTGGTAAAATCCATGGTGGGCCGTGGGCCATGTTCCTTAGAATTGGATACCAGTGCTGGCGTGGCCAGTCTGCTGCAATGAGTATCATTTGTGGCCTCTCTAATCTGACTTTCAGCAGTACCTTTGCTAGAAGAGGCAGTGGAGGCAAGGCATACACTGTTAATGTTTTCCAACTGAATGAGAGGGCGTCCACTTTCCAAGCTTGTGGATGGAATGTCCTTGTGCAAAATTTTTGAAGTTGGTAGTTTTGGGGGTTGGCAAACAGATCTATTGCCATCCTCATTTTTGAGTTATCATTGCAAATACTTGTGGATCTAGTTTCCACTCATGGGGTTCCATGATGTTTCTGCTTAGGTCGTCTGCCAATGTGTTTTTCTTTCCTGGCAGGAATTGTGCTTGTAATTGAACCTGGTAAGACAGTGTTGTGTTCCACAAGGTCATTGCTTGCCTGCATAGAGGGTAGGAATGTGTGCCCCTTTGCGTGTTTATGTACCACATTACTGTGGTATTGTCCGTCTTTATTATTAGTTGTCCTGGGTGTAAGAGGTCCTTGAAAGCTGTTAGGGCATTCTGTACTGCTAGCATTTCTTTTTGATTGATATGCAGATGCCTTTGATCTGTAGTCCATTTGCCCTGAATGCACTGTCCTACCATGTGTGCTCCCCAGGCATAGTCCGATGCATCTGTTGTCATAGTTTGCCTGGCTGTGGGTAAGGTAAAAGGCTGACCCTTGTTGAGGTGACATGCCTGTGCCCACCATAGAAACTCCTGTTGAAGGCAGGGAATGAGTGGCATCATTGTTTCCAAGCTGTGGCTGTGCTGAGTCCATACGCTTTTCAGGTACCATTGTAATTTCCTCATATGCAGTTTTGAAAATGGTATTAGTTGTATGCAAGATGCCATGAATCCCAAGGCCTGCAGAATTTTTCTTGCAGGGAGTTGGGTCTTTGTTGCCATTATTTTGAAGTATTGAGTCAGCTGTTGCTGCTTGTCTGGCGTGAGATAAGCCATCTGGGCCGTTGTATTCAAGCTGGCACCCAGGAATATTATGTTTTGTGAGGGCACTAGTTTTGATTTATTTTCATTTACTGTGTACCCTAGGCAACTTAGAAGGTGTTTGACAAATGCCAGATGCTTTAAAAGAATGTCCTTGCTTTCTGCTTGAATAAGGCAGTCGTCCAGATATGGGTATATTTGAATTCCTCTTTGTCTGCAGTATGCAATTACTGGTGCCAGGCATTTTGTGAAGACCCTGGGTGCAGTAGATAAGCCAAAGGGCAGTGCAGAGAATTGATAATGGGTTGAACCTGCAATGAAGCAGATGTATCTTCTGCAATTTTGTCTGATAGGGACATGCAGGTATGCCTCCTTGAGGTCTAACGTTACTAGCCAAGCATTCTTGCCCAGCATGGGAAGAAGCTGCTGTAGTGTTAGCATCTTGAATTTTGGTACTTGTAGATAGGTGTTCAGAATTGAAAGATCCAGAATGGGTCTCCATGCTTTGTCTTTTCTTGGGACTAGAAAGAGTCTAGAGTAAAATCCTTGTCCTTGCTCCTATGTAGGTACCTGTTGAATGGCTCTCATGTCCATGAGAGCTGTAATTTGTTTTTGTGCCTCTGCCCTTTGATTTGGTGGCAGGTTTGGCATTCCTTTTATCCTTGGCAAGGTATGAAAGTGGAATCTGTATCCTTGTGAGACAATGTTTAGGACCCATTTGTCTTTTGTGATGATGTGCCAGTTGTCTGCAAAAAGTGCTAATTTTCCTCCCAAGGGAGCTGCCAAGACAGATTTGCTTGGTAGTGTGAGGATTGAGTCATTGTGTTTGTCTTCTGCTAGCTTGGGACCTGTCTTCTCCTCCTTTCTGGGTAGCAGTACCCCACTGGCGAGGTTTGTAAGGGCCTTGTGACTGACCTCTGCCCCTTGGGCATCTGTATTTGCCCCTCTGTGATCTGTCAGAAGCTGGAAAGGACCAGTTTTTTGTTGGCCAATTTCTGCTGAAACAAGGGGTTGTACCTGTAAAAAAATCCTTGACCGTCTGCATAGACTTTGCCTTATCCTCCATTTTCTTTAGAACCTCTTCTGCTTTGACACCAAATAATACATCCTGCTGTAAAGGTGCATCCAATAATTTTGCTTTAACATGATCAGGTAGGGTTTGCTCTTTTAACCAAGCATGTCTACATATGACAGACCCAGTAACAGCTGCTCTACAGGAGGCTTCCAATGAATCAAATCCACATTGTAAAATATGTTTGCTCACCTGTTCAGCTGCATGCAACAGATCCTGCATTTCCTTGAATTCAGACTGTTCAGAATGTGTGCTCATTTGTTGGTTTAATTGAGACATTAGGAATTGCTGATATTTCAGCATGTGAAACTGACAATTTAATGCTCTCATAGCCAGAGTAGCTGAGGTGTACATCTTCTTTCCCCATCTATCTGGGGCTCTGGAATCCCTTTCAGAGGGCACAGGATTTTTAGCCATAGAAGCTTTAGCCCCTTTGGGACCCTGGGAAATTGTTTCTGGGTCAGCCACAGGGCTTTTATAAAGGAATTTGTGTGAGTCAGGTACTCTGTAGTACCTGTCTGGTTTGGCTGGAGCAGGAGGTAGAGAGTCTGGATTTAGACTAGACTCCAAGTAAACATCATCCACAATGTCTAAAACTGGAGGGATAGCAAGTGGTCTGTGCTGGGGTAGTAAAAGGAACTCTCGGAGCCTTTTCTTAGAATCAGAGTAGTCCTGGCCTTCCCAGTGGAAATGTTCCCTCATGGTATGTAAAGTTTCCCCAAAGGAGTAGTCTTCGGGGGAGATGCTGAGGGAATAGAGTCTTCATAAGGGGGAAAAGTGTAATCCTGTTCCTCAAAAGAATCTGAGGAAATTGAAACCTGGTCAAAGGAAGCATAATCCTTCTCTTGTCTTGGTCTTTTATCTGGAGGGAGATGGGAACCCCTGATTAGGGTAATCAAATCTTCAGCCATCTTAAGCATCTGTTTCTTAGGCATGGGGCCTTGAACTGTAGACTGATGTACAGTCTTTTTTGGTTTTAATGGAGTTTTAAGCTTAGCATAAGATTTAATGGTGAGTGTAGTCGGTCTGAAGACACCTTCTGCAACCGAAGGTGTTTCTACTGCACCGGGATCTCCTTCTGCTCCAGTGTCGGGAGGGCCTAATGAAGATGGCTGTGACGGCCTAGTACGCTCCGCTTGAGAATCCGCAGCTGTCTGGGGTTCCAATTCTGTGGTCGTCAGGGGCTGCGTAGGCGCCTCACTGAAAACCGGAGAACCGGTGACAGGCCCAGCAGAGACCTCGGAGTCTGGCTTGTTCCTAGGCTGCCTGTCCTTATCCTTGCGTTTTTTATGCATGCCAGTCATCGGCTGCTCCGACGGCATGATATAATTAAATTTCCTACCAAAGTAATGTCGTGCGAAGTCAAAATGGCATTTGATAGTTCGTTTATTAAACCTAGCACAAAACCGGCAATCTGTGACGTCGTGATCTGGGCCTAGGCAAGGAATACAATAAGAATGGAAGTCTTTATGAGGTATTTGCTTCCCACATGAAATGCAATTGTTAACTTTTTCTGACATCGGACTGAGGCAAGAAAAAGGTTCCCCAACAGGGTACTTAGCTTTATTGAAGACTTCGGACTGAAATTCGATTAAAAAATCTCAGGTGTCGGCCAACCGGCACTTGCGAACTGCTTCTGCTTCGGGCACCGCGCGGCAAGAAAGGCTGAAGAAAATGGAATCGGATGCCTCTTATATACCCCTGGCGCACTGACGTCAGGGAAGAAGCGACAGCAATGACGCCGGACCAAGACTTTGAAACTCAGGCCGACTGCGGGACCGCCTGACGGCAGGATAACCCAAGTGTGATGATTGCAGCAGGGTAACACAATGATCATCATGGGATTTGACACTGGATGGCTGGTCTGGAATACGTGAATGAAAGTTGAGGGGAATCAGTCTGGAGACATAGCGAAGTTAAGAGTGGGTGGTGTTCTGAACTTGTGAGAGAGTCCCCGGAGGTGGTAGTGGGTTTTTGCGGAGCTGTAGATGATAGGAGGTTGGGTGTGTCAGTAGAAATGGAGCAGGAATTATGATAAAGTGAGAGAGGAGCATATCTAGGAGAGATATAAAGAAATGGAGGAAATATTTCTAGAAAAACGAGGGTTTGAGTGGAATGAGAGATGAGGAAGAAAAATAGTGTGGGTGTGCGGATGTATAAGGGGATGTTTAGCTAAATATAGCGGGGAAATTACTACAGGAGTTAAGAGATTAAAGAAAGGAAGGGTAGTAGAAATCTTCAGAGGATGATTTATTGTGAAAGGAATGGCAGTAGAGTGAAATTACTATTTTCCTGTGCATGGATGCACAAATATTAGAAAAGTGTAAGCAGTAAAGTGAGATGAGGGGAAGACAGATATAAAGGAAGAGATGAGAATAAACTTTAATTTGTAGTATATTAAAGATCAAAGGAATGAAGACAAGAGGGAGTTTTGTAAGTGATTTACTTAGAAGTACATTTAAGGAGGAGTCTGAGTAGGAGAGGATACAGTGCAAAGTAATATGGGAAGGAGAATGGGCATTAGAAATGACACTATTAGACCGATAAACAGAAAAGTATTTTATTAAGTATAATATGGCCAGTTACGAGGTCAAGATAGCCTCACAGGTTAAAGATAACCACAAGGCTTTCTACAGCTTTGTTAGAAACCTCAAAGGCAGCATACACCAGTGTACCAAACTGGTGGTCAACGGTGCCACCTTCACTGTGCATAGCAACATAGTGAATTTGCTGAATGGCAAATTCAGCTCAAACTTCACCCCTTGCCCCTACAGAATATCTAGTAGCATAACCCCCACAACTATTGACAGGGAACAGGTCCTGGCGGCACTTGCTAAGGCCAAAACCACAGCTTCAATGGGCTCCGACATTACCTGGGATGCCTCTTAAAATATTTTGAAACATGACTTATCAGGACTACTTGAGTCACATTTCAACTACAACCTCAAAACAGGCTTTGTACTGCAATGTTTATGCAAGTTCACAAGGGTGGGCCATCAACCAACCCTGGAAACTACAGACCTATTAATCTGACTAGTCTAATATGCAAAGCCATGGAATCATGAAAATGCACAAAGACATAAGCAGCCTTCAAACACTGGACCCAACCCAGTTTGGCTTTATCAAGGGAAGGCCATACCTACTAAACCGTGTGGACTTCTTTAAGAAGGTCACCAAGGCAATGGATGTGGGGAACACAGTGTATACCACCTTAACTGGACCTGGCTAAGACTTCTGGTACAATGCCACACTCTGGTATAGTTGACAAACTCACCGGACTGGGTGTAAACCCTTACATAACTTGCTGAACTGCCAGATGGATCACAGACAGGACCCAAGAAGTCAGGATTGGTGATACCACCTCTATTAAGAGACCAGTTACCAGCAATTACCTCGGGGTTCTGTGCTGAGACCGCTTCTATTTGACATGCCTTTGGCTGATCAGCTTTGCAAATGACTGCAAATATATAATGTCCTCTTTGACATGTTCCTGACAAGATATGTTCAACAGATGGAATGCCCACAAAGGTTCCTTACCAGAATCCTGGGTATAAACACACTGTACTAAACGGATAGCCTTAAAACCATATCTATACTCGTCTCCTACAGGTTACTGAGAGGCAATCTACGGCTGCTATACAAGGCATCCTCAGATCCAGCTCTGATAAACCTTTTGCACATCTGCAGAAACAACAGCATCAGAACCACCAGGTCCAATACTTAAATTTTGCTTGTGATATAAATAAGACATGGTGGTGAGATAGATACATCTATCAATAAAACAGGATTCCCATCCATGTTAAGTAGAGTCCATCCCTAATCCTATTTAAGCGTAACCTTGACCAGTGGATGGGAAATAGGAAATTCTCACCGGGTCTGGCCCCTATGCCTTTGACAGACAGAGGCTGACAGTAATGCCTAAACCAACATATTCTCCCATATAATCTCTTAAAACTTAACATACCCCTCCTAATCCCCATGATACATAGGGACATAACTGGGTTGGATTGCATGGCTAGGCTTATAAAGGCCCTGATGGGCATTGGCCTAGAATATACCTATGAACCTAGGAGAGCTGTAAAGTTGTTTGGGGAGTTACAGGGATTGGGTGTCACATGTGACAGGCGTAGGTCCTTTATTGCAGAAAGCAAATCAGTTTATTGCTGGTGTTCAGCAATTAGCATGAAGGCACAAATTAAAACATGCTTTGTTTCAGTTACTAATGCAGACACCAAGAAGCTAGTGGTAGGAAGTAATTGGTTTCACAGTGTCCTCTAATGGTCACCTGAATAGACAGTGACCAATTAAGTAAGCAGTCCTTTGAACGTAAGGTCTCCTACTGTTGAGGTGCGGGGCACCCTGTTGCAGCCACTTTCCAGCATAAAGCAGGGACTTACCTGACTAAGTTAAAATACAGCTAGGCTTTTCATGTTAAACTTGCAATAGTACATTCAGAGGGCAGAACCCAACGCTACAATTCTCAGTATTTCAAGCGTGGTGGGCAACCAGTAGGGAAGTCCTAGTAAGACTGCTACAAGAAAACTTGGCTCTTCTGAACTAGCAAATATTTGAAGGATATCCTGGCCACATTTTCAGGTGCATCTTGTGCTTTCAATTTTAAAATATGCAGCAAAAGTGGCATGATATGATCAAATATGTTGTACAGTACTTGACCAACAAAAGCTAATGCAACGGAGAAGCCACTTAAGAGACAGGAAAAAAAAAAAAACAACTTTTCTTAAAGGACAGACTTGTTCAATCACAGTACTTCAAGGACACAAACAAGACTGGGTGGGATGACAATCAACTTAAGTAATGCCAAGGTAAAGGCAGTCCAATGCTCCCCTGGGAGGGGCATAGCTCACTCAAAAGTCCCAAACGAAAAATAATCCTCCCACTGG
Organism: Protopterus annectens; assembly: GCF_019279795.1. Classification (NCBI taxonomy): domain Eukaryota; kingdom Metazoa; phylum Chordata; order Ceratodontiformes; family Protopteridae; genus Protopterus; species Protopterus annectens. The sequence continues at coordinate 175,000,858 of NC_056743.1, read as the reverse complement.
AAGATACAGAGGAAAGGCCGGCATCCTTCGGGTTCCAGTGTCTCTCTCTCTCTCTCCCCTGAGAAACATACACAGGCCAATATCCCTTTTCTCCCAAAGACAGGAACAACCTTCTCATGCTTCCAAGTGGCAGAATGTGTATCTACTGTACAGATCCTCTTTGGTGCCAGCTGAAGTGCAACACAACACAAGCCTCACCTTCCTCCTACTGCTAGGCATTACAGAATTTAGACAGTGAAAGATACTATAGCGTGTGGTTAGTATACTTTTAAATAGGGTCTGTATTACCATGTCAACTGGACTGTTCATCGAATGACCTTGTGTCAACACATTTACACTGAAATACCTAAATGTCGAACGGCCACAAAAGCCGGGTCAACAAAAAACAAAACAAAACTGACAGGCACAATGAAGTGGGGGGCTTCAACCCCCCCCCCCCACTCCCCTACTTAAATATACATACTCCGAGATCACACTACGGTGGAGGAAATGGCAAATTCCTGATAACGGCCCAGTGATTTTTTTTCCCTGGGGAAAAAATTGCTTTTCTGGCTGTTCGATATTTAGGTATTTTGGTGTACATGTGTCAATGTACGGGCATTCGATGAACAGCCCTGTCGACATAGTAATATACATCCTTTTTAAATATACCAATGCCTGTCTGCAGGCATCCACATATCATGCTGTAGGCATTCCATCAAAAAAGGAAGTCTGAACGAACATCTCATGGAAGCTTGAAGCTCATCCACTGTCTTTGTTGCTAGCTGAAAATTCTAACAAAGATGTCACATGGTGTCATAAGTAGGATTCAGACAGACCTCTATTCAGTGTGTCAGAACTAAAGAAATAGTTACAAATATAAGGAAATAGTTCCAGAAATTAATATATTTGTTTACAAGAGGGTGTCTGAAAGTACAGAAGTACAATTCTCATTGGAAAAATGATTCAACTTTAACCATAAGGAATTCACTTACTGCATAGGCAATTTAGCAGAAAACTGAAAATTTTGGGTCCACAAATTCCATGTATTCCTTGTTGTAAGCAGAAGACCACAGAAGCCCAAAAAAAAAACAGCAAACTACCTTTTTGTATACCACGAGTAAAAGCCTTAAAAGTGTTTAATACTTTTACTTTTCTTGAAAGTGACAGAGAAAAAAGAACAGCAATTGGAGAGAAGTTCAACTGTTCATTACAAGGGCACAACGTTCACCAAAGACTAGAAACCCACATTACTAAGCAAGTACAGTTGTGTAAAACCCTGCCATAACAGATGTCTTTCTCTTCACTGGTGCAGTACTCTCTACATGAGGGTTTCCCTGTCAGGGGTAGCCCAACATCTGGTCAGTATACCAAAGCCTTCAGAATTAATAGACGTCTTATTCCACACTTATTCTCCCTGCTCAAGGCGTAGGGCATAAAGGTGACATATGGACATACAAACTTCAGAACTGAAAAGACCCAGGAGGAATAGCCATTTCTAGTAATTACGAGGAAAATGTGCATCCAGGAGGAGAAAAAAAGAAAAGAATTCCAAGCCAGGAAGGCAGAAGTAATAGGGCAGAGCAAAAAAGGGGGAGAGGCGTGAGGGGGCAAACACTGCAACATTGAAGAGAAGGACATCTATGGTTATAGTAAAATTTTACACAACTGTACTATGTCCTTCCATATTGCAGTATTTCTTACATAAGGGAGAGTACAAAAGCTGAAGATGAAACTTGGGAGGAGGAAGGCACATTAGAGCCCTCTAAAAACCTATGCAGTATAGCTCTGGCAAAGCCATCTCTTGCCCTGGAAACAACACCCAACTTGTAATTCTTAGTAAAGGTTTGGACAGAAGTCCCAAGTAGCAGCCTCAAAGATGGAATTGGTACCGAATCCTTTGAAAAAGGCACCAGAGGAGACAACAGTTCTAGCAGAATGCGCCTTTGCAGAGGTAGAAAGACATTTACCATGACAGGAAAAACAAAGAAATGGCCTTGGAGATCCAAGAGGATATGGTTTGCTTACAAACAGCCAAATCCAGAGATCTCAGATGAAAGGAAACAAAAAGTTGCTCAGATTTGCGAATGGCCTTCATCTTATCCAAATAATATCTGAGCTACCGATGCAAATCTAAGGTGTGAAGAATCTTCTCACTAGCAGACTACGGAGGAGAAAAAAAGGAGGGTAAATTAATAGACTAAGAGACAACTCTTTAACCACCTTGGGCATAAAAAGAGGATTAGTACAAAGAGAAACCCCATCCCTATGAAAAAATAAGACAGATGAACAGCCACAACAGCCAAGAGTTCAGAGACTCTCTTAGCTGAAATAAAAGCCAAAAGAACAACAGTCTTCAAGTAGAATGTTGCAAGGAAACTGAAGTTGCAGACTCAAATGGGGCCAGAGTCAAATTTTCAAGCATGAAATTGAGGTGCCAGGAAGGTGGAATAGGCTGCCTGGGAGGCCTGATATGAAGGACGCCTTTAAAGAAAACTGCTTGACCTTAAACCTTGATGCAAAAGGAGGGGTCAAGGGCAAACGGGCAGAAATAGCTGAAAGGTGAGCTTTACCTGAAGAATATACCAACCAAACATGGAGCAGTTTACACAAATAAGAGAATCAGGGGGATCCCACGGAAAAAGGGAACCTGGCTATGGGAAAGGCACCAAACAGAAAATCTCTTCCATTTAGACAAATCTGATTTCCTCATAGTGGGTTTCCTGGCTTCTTGCAGAACTCTAAGCACACCCTCAGAAAAAGAGGTGCCTAAAAGGATCAAAACCCTATCATCCACAGCATCAGTTGAAGACTGGACAAATGAGGATGGATCACAGACCCCTTGTCTTGTGTGAGAAGGTCCACCTTGCGAGGTAACTTGTGGTTAGTGCTCCTGGCTAAGTGAAGAAGAGGAGGGCATCAGTGCTGTCCAGGCCAAAAGGGAGTCACCAGCAAGATTTTTGGTGGTCTTGCTTGATCTTGAGCAGAACCCTCAGAAACACAGGAAGGGGGCAGGAATGCATAGAGAAACATCCCCTTCTAAGCCAGAGGGCTTTGGGACACTGGCACAAAAAAGAGGAACTTGTCTGTTCAAAAGGGGAGGTAAAAAGATCTGCCCGAGTAATTCTTCACCTATGGACAATGCCCAAAAACACATCTCTGTGAAGCACCCATTCGTGAGCCTGTCTACTGGACCTGCTGTGTGCCACTATATTTTGCTTTGAAGGAATGCAGACAGCTTGAAGAGTCACTTGACACTGGACAGCAAGTCTACAAAGAAGGGAGGATTGTGTCCTCCCTTGCTTGTTGATATATCACATCACTGTGGTACCGTCTGTGAAGCCCTGGAAGAAAGAGAGAATAAAAAGCCCGAAGAGCTAAAAGGACACCCCTCATCTCCTTTATGTTGATGTGATCTAACAAGACCAGAGACATTGGACCTTGAGGGAACTGAGGGGAAACTCCCCACCCCCTGTCTAAGGCGTCTGTAAAAAGGTCCTGAGATGGAAATGGAGGGTGAAAAGGAAGTCCTTGGTTGAGAGAAAGCTGATGAATCCACCAACGAAGCTCAAATTTGAGGTATGGAAGGAAAGAATCTAATCAATCCAGAGGATGACAGTGCTGAAGCCAAATTGACTTGAAGAACCACTGTAGTTTTCTCCCAAGGAGTTTGGCTAGAGGCAAAAGTACATAGTTTTGTATGTGAATATTAAGTTAACAGGTTTTTGGGGTGCATTTTTGGAGGGTTTCAATAAAAAAAATTTGTAAGATGTGACAGTTTGAAATAGATATGACAAGAAACAACTGTATGAAAGGCCAGCCTGCCAGTGTGTGGCTGTAACAAAGGCTGGAACTAGATACGTAACAAAAAAGCTGTTACAAATAAAAGGTGGGAATAATGACTTTTTAACAAAGACCCTTTCAATACTATCTTTAAATGTTAATGACTTCAGACATATACAAAAAAGAAAGAGCAGAGAAATATATTAAAAATGTGGAGTGCAAGTAACTATGCTAGAAGGCACACATTTGGAAAGAAATGAATATGTGAATTTGATAAAGAAAGGTTTTCATGAAAGTTATTCAGTGGAATACCTGGGACAAAGGAAAAGAGAAGTACTTGCATTAATTGCAAGAGGAGCTTCAACAGTTACATAAGATGATAAAAAAATATACTAATGGTGGATATGCAGTAAGGGGCCACTGGCAAGGGAGGAGGATTACACTGGTATGTATTTACAACTGCTATAATGGATCTTAAGAAAATTTTGGGAGAAATGGTCAGTTTTCAGCAGAGAATACTACTTTTAGGTGGGGACTGGAATTTGATTTGCAGCTGGGAAGATGTGTCGGGGGGGGGGGGGCAGAAGGAAAATGCAACAAAGGAGGGTAGATTTTTGAAGAAATTTATGAAAATATTGGGCAAAAAAGATGTGAATTCAGTCGTAGGAGTTTGAAGTGAATTTACATATTATTTTCCAAGATATAAAAATGGTGCTAGGCTAGACAGAACTTTCATTTCACAGGAACATGAGCACTTAATTGAAAGTTTTGATATGCATCCAATAATTATTTTACATCATGAGCCAATAATAACTAAAATAAAAATGCAGGGTAATGAAAAAAATGAGACCCTGGCCTCTTTCCCACCCATCTGATGAAAAGAGATGAATTTAAGGAATGGGTAGTGGAAATTATTCAGAAGTTATTAGAGAAGACAGAAATTTCTTCTGAAAACATAGCTAGGGAGTCCTGATATAAAATTACACTGGAGTTTACAAATAGGGTGGAAATAAATGAAAAAGACTAGGTTAAGAAGCAACAAGAATTATTTAAAGGGACTGACAAATGTTAAAAGTATTGCAGAAAATAGGGAATCTCACAGAACAAGAGGAGGAGCAACTGCAGAGTGCTAAGCAAAAAATAAAGGATTACCTCAATAAAATGCAAAGGTTTACAAAGATTGCTATTAAGCAATCTTTTTTTTTTTTTTTTTTGATAATGCCAGCTGTTTTTCTGATAATGCAATGATTTGGGCAACAGAACGTAGAAGGATTGTCACAAAGCTTAGGGAGCTTATAACAAGGAAGATACAAGATCCAGTAGAGGTACTAGAAATATTTTGGAAATTTTATGAACGTCTGTATAAATCAGAGAAATACAGAGATCAAGAAAAGATACAAATGGAAATGTTTATGGAAGAATTAAATATGCCAAGGTTAAAGGTTGATGAGATTCTATTTTAATAGTTAGGACTAGAGGAGAAGAGATAAAAATGGTGATGTATAACCAATCAATAAAAAAAGTCCCCAATAACAGATTTTATTCCTGTAGAAGTATAGAAGCTAGGAGGGAAAACTGATAAAGAATAGCATTTTAAGAGGAGAAGCACCAACTTCCTGTAAGAAAGAGGTGGTGGCTGCAATACTAAAGAGTGTAAAGACCCATCATATCCAGCTTCATACTGGCACACTTCAATCATAAAACATGCTTTTAGTGTTTAGGTCTATAATGGCTAAAATAATGGCAACTGTGATGCCAAAATTTACATACCTGGATCAATGTGGTTTTGTGGATGGCAGGCAAACATTTGACATTAATAGAACACTGATGATCCAGAGGGAAGCGGAATGTAAAAATATTCCACTGTTATTGGTGGGTTCTGATACAGAGAAAGCATTTGAGAGTATATGAACAGGGCAATGGAAGCATTTGAATCCCCTGATAAAAATATGAGGTTGATTATGAGGATGTATGAGAGATTGGAGGTGAAAAAAAAGTGGGTGGGTTCCTCTTTGATAATGTCTGTTTGAGCAGAGGAACCAAGCAAGGGGTGTCCTCTTTCCCCCTTTGTTATTCACACTACATTGAGAACCACTGGCAAAGAAAGTAAGAGACTTAGAAATTCAAGAATATAATTGGCATGGTAGTCAAAAAAAGCTGGGTCTATTTGCAGATTTTATACCTCATAAAATCAGAAAAAGACAGTTCAGTCTCAAATATTTTTGGGATACAAAATTAATGAGCTAAAACAAAAGCAATAGCTGTATATTATGTACCCACACATGAATTGTTTCACCAATATCCATATTTATGGGGGGGCATGATAAAATGAAGTACTTAAAGAGTATGGATTAAAAAGGATTCTGGTGCGGTAGCTAGGGATATGTGGGAAGAGAAAACAAAAGATAATACAAAAACTGAGAAATTGGAAGCTCTGTTATATGGATATGGATAGCAAGATACAAGCAGTTAAAATTTTTAGTCCCTTTAGTTTTATACACAGATCAGGCATACTTTTATCAACCAGAAGAGAAGTTGTGGATAGCAATTCATAAAGAGTTGAAGGGGATGATAGCAAGAGTCAAGTGGGATAAGCTTATTCTTTCAACTGAACAAGGCAGTTTGGGATTACCCGATTTGAAGAGGTACTTCAGAGCTACACAGTTAAGGCTCCTACACATAGCACAAGCAGAAACCTATAATTCAAAGTGAAAAGGGATGATGATGAAGCAGGGGGAAGCTCAAGAAACAAGAAAAGGCTGGGATTTTGGATGCAGATCCTTAAGGAGAATAACCACAATGCAGATTATTATATTCATGAAGTAGAAGAAAGTACTCTAAGAACTAAGCCAATACAGGAATGGAGAAAGGAGATTCTGCCTAAAGAGATGACTGCAATTAGGAATGCAGACAATAGCCAAGAGGAGGCTGGAATTTACTGGAGAAAACTGGTAAAATAACAAAGGTACTGGAAGCAAATAATAAGAGAGGAAAAGGTAACCGAATGGGAAGTGGCCAAGAAATTATTTGGACTGCAGGACAGAGATTGTCTTCCCTTATCAAGGACTGAAATCAGCATAGGCAGAGAGAAAGAAATAGGGGTAAGAGAAGTACTGGTAGAGCTGTTAGTAGAATCTAGAACAGAAGCTCCTGTTAAAAAAATAATTAAGAGCATACAACATGCTGCATGATAACTTAGAAGAATGAGAGGAGGTTAGAAAGGATTGGGAAGAGAGACTGGAAAAGCAACTCACAAGGAAACAATGGGGGATGTATGTATATCTCCCAACTATGCAACAAAGTCTAGATGATTTAGGATCTTTGCTTGGAAGTGTTTATATAGGTATTTTTATACCCCAAGTAGACAGCAATTTTTCCTCAGGTAGACATCACATATTGGAGGTGTGGTGAGGAAGAACGAGGTAACTGGGAACATATTTTCTGGGAGTGAAATGAGTTGGCAGAATTTAAACACACTGCTCTGTCAGAGATGCTGGGTGAGCAAACTGGAGTAAACTAAGGAAGTTTTTTTTTTTTAGCTATGATATGGAATTGTTTAGATGTAGTAAGGCCTTGCTAAGTCTAATTATGATGGATGCCTAAAAAAGCAATTACTAAAAAATGGAAATCGAAGTCTAAACCAACTTTACTGGAAGTAGTAAATACAATAACAGAAATAAAACAACTGGAATTGGGATTAGAAAAGGGTAGGAGCAAATTACATAACCTTTGCCAGCCATGAACATACGTTCCTGAGCAAGCATGTAAGACGCACACTAAAGCATGCACTAGGCAAAAACACCCAGAAGTGGAAAATCAGGCTTGTGCTGGGCCTTATATGGGCTTTAGGCTAATTTTCCTAATGGTGTACTTGTGCATCAGTAACTTCTGCTCTCACCAAACAAAAAACTGCCAAAAGGTCCAGGTTCAGAGAAATAAACTTGAGTGAAATGACCACCAACTTTTCGCAAACAGCCTGTTAGCCTGCATCAGTCTGAAGACTGGCCTCTGAAGGACAATCAGCTTATTCTGGGCACTGCTTATCTGTAACCAGTTTACTCTAGATCCTGATCTTCAGGATCAGAATGGTCATCTAAGAGCAAAAGTTGATCACCCAGGAACAGCGTGCAGCAATAAACTACAGTTGTGGAAATAAACTTACCTTAGTAGTAGATGTTTGAACAGATTACTGTTGCAGTAGCATGCACTGCCTGGGACATACTCTGCCAGGGATTGAACATCCACATGATGTATCAAAGTTTCAGTGTGCCTTCCATACACCCATATATCTGAGGAGACAACAACAAGCCTATACAAAAGATGATGTATGGATACTAAAACTTCAGAGTTTTCTTGCATCTCAGGAGAATGAGGCTAGAGACATATTAATCAGTTTATGAGCTATGAGAAAGGGAAAAAGCAGAGATATGTGGAACCCCACCCTGGCAGAAATATCAAGTGAAGAAAGACGAAGAAAAAACTCCACCAAAAACATTAGAAATGGATAGGAGAGAGGGCAGTACTAGTGCAACAGTGATCTATTTGAAAATCTACTGCTACGGTAAGTTTATTTACACAACTGTACCTTGTTCATAGGTTCATTGGTAAACACACAAGGCTATCAGTCTGCAGACTATTACAAGCCTAGCCAACAACCAAGTCAGAACCAAACTCTGCACCTTGTACCTCTGAGGTAAATACCTTAACCATTATGGCAATCCTCCCCTAGTTCATCATTATATCACTGTTGTAATAGAGTAAGCTACATGGGACGATTCCCAAAGCTTAATCAGTCAAGGAGGAGGCAGAGCGGCCAGAGTCCAAGAGCCACTGGGGAATAGTTATAGCAAAACCTGTTCTTGATACGAAAGAGGAGTCCGTTTTATAATGCTTAGTGAAAGTGAGTTTAGATGACCAAAATGTTGTCTCTAGAATACTCCAACCCTTTCAAAAAGGTTTAGAAGTTGCTATGGCCCTGGTAAAGTGGGTTTTGACCTTGGAAGGAAGGGTCTTTCCATGAAGAGAATAATATTAGCATGAGATAACCAACTGAAAACAGTCTGCCTAGACACTAGTTATCACTTCTTACCTTTACAGATAATGAATACTTGATTAGAAATGTTGAGGCTGTTTGTTTTGTCAATGTAGTACTGAAGTTGCTTGTGGATTTCTCTCCATTTGTTGGACCATGAAAGAAGAGAGGGAGGTGAACAGACTAATTTGTAGTAAATTCTGATACCACTTTTGGCACAAAGGAAGGGTTGGTGCTTAAGGATACTCTTTACTTACAAAAAGAAATGTAATGTTAAATCATCATAAGAGCTTGCAATTCAGTCTCCTAGCTGAAGTCAGAGCAGTAACATTTTTTTTCCATGTCAGGGACTTTATATCAGCCTTATGAACTTGTTCAGAAGGAAAAGCCTAGTCTCTTCTAGCAAAAAGTTAAGATCCAAAGGAGGAGTCGATCTGAAATAAGGATGAAAGGGAGATCTACATGCAGGCAGGCTATATCATCATTCTTCTATTAATGCTGTTAAAATTGTTGCCACTCCTCTATAAAACCAACCTGATCCATATCTATCAATTTTGGAAACACCTTTGCCATTCTTTTAGCTAGTATAGACGATGCTTAATCATGGTTTAAAATTGAAATGGGTATAAATGAAACTGGATCTGATGGGTCTTTACCCTCTTTAGGTAATACAGCCACCACAACTTCCTTCCATGATGTTAGTGCTTTCCCCTTCCTTTTAAAATACTGTTAAACAAAACCTTCCTGATCTTTATTACTTTCTTTCCTCCTAATTTCCATAGGAAAACCATCTACTCTTGGAGACTACCCAGAAGAATTATTATTTATCACCACTTTTTTTCCATCTCCTATTTTAACTATTGGCTGGTGAGCTTCATCTTTCTCTAACCTTGGCAATATTGAGTCTTCCATAAATATTTTCATTTGTGCTGTTTCTTGGTTTCCATGTTCCTCTGTTTTATACAAAGTTTAACAAAATTTCAGAAACATCTCTAATACCTATAGAATCGCTTGCTTACTTTCCTTGTCATAGGCTCCTGAAATTTGGCGACAATCATTTCTATTTTCGGTTGCCCAAGTCATTCCGCTAAAAGTTTTTGTGCTCTGGAATTATCAAGACTTTGCTGCTTAACAGCAATCTTTCCAAACTCATGTATATTTTTTATTTCTCTTTAGCACAATTGCAGATGCTCCTCTTCTTAGGGAAGCTTCCCCTTATACTGCATTACTTTAATCTTTGGCAGCCCCTCTTAAATAATTCCTGTTACTTCTTGCCCATAGCTGTTTCGCTAACTTCTACCTTATTTTTAAATTCCATTTTCATTTTATCCCATTCACTAGCTATACCCTTTGAAGAAATTTCTATATTTCCTAACAACTCGAATAATCGCCACTACTCATTCCTTAAAATTTTCTGGGTGGAAAGTGCCAGTGTCTTATTTTTACTTCATTACCCTGGATTTTTATCTTGGTTTTTACTGGTGCATGATCTGAAATGGTTACTGGATAACCCTGTCCAAGGTTTCAATTGAACGTATGTTTCTGTGAGACATGACTTCCATACATTCTAATCCAGTTATTGTACCTAGGGGAACAATACGTGAACTCTTGAGTTCCTACTAATGAATTCATGTCTTCCATACCAAATATTTTCATAAATTCTACACTCTTTTATCATCTTTCCCCATTATAATAAAGTGCTATTGTTCCCACCTATTATAAATAAGCTTTTTGTATGTGTATTTCCAGCTTTTGTCTTACATAGGATCATAGGAGATTAGTAGGCTATCAACCCGGAGGTCATTTTAAGCCTAGCCATTTCAACCCAATGTAATACTGTAGAGGTACTAGTCAATACCCAAGACTTCATTTAGTCATGACTGCCCATGTCCAGAAGGGTTGTGGGTGCTAACTCTGGCAAGAATTTATGGTGCCCCATCCACTCTTCCAGGTTCCTCTTGAACAGTGTCATAGAGGTGGCTCTGCTTCACTTGAATTGGTAGCCTGCTCCAAATACGTGACAGTCACTGGGAGATAAATCTGTCCCTGAAGCATTCCCTATTTAAGTCACATGCCATAGTTAAGTCTCTGAAATGGGTAGCCCCAGACCTATTGATATGCTGCAAGTTCATTAGGTTTGGGTCTTGAGTTGCTCTGCAGGTCAGGCACAAGTCTTCTCTAAGTCTATACGATACGGAGTATAGTGACAGGAATTTTAGTCAGTCCATGTAAGGCACATGCTGAAGGCTTTTGGTCATCTTTGTTAGAAACCTCTGAGGTCTCTAATTGCTGTAGGTGTTTAGTATGGTATATACCGAATGGGGCATTGCACTCAATTATGGGCGTGATAAGTGCAGAGTATTGGGGGTTATAACTTTTGCACTTGAGGAGATGCCTTTAATAATCAAGTGACTTATGTGGAAAGCTTTCCTTACAATGGTAGACACATGGTAGTCATAGTTAAGGTTGCGGTCAACCTGTGATCTCTGGTCCCGTACCACTTCATGGACACTTAGGGTATTGTTACTGATTTGATAGTGTGAAGGGACATTGTTTGTGCTGAAAGGAATGATGATGCATTTCTTTGCATTCAGTTTGAGACTAATACACCAGTCGGTCTGGGTGAGACCATCCTGGAGTACCAAACAATGCGGCGAAAATCAACACAGAAAGTCAACACAAGTAAAAACAAAAACTGGGCAGACTGTGGCAACTAGCAGGTGGCAAGTTGCATCCAAACAAGATAAAAATCCAAAAGTCCAAAGTATTAAAATCCAGAAACCACAAGTTTGAGTGCTTTCATCCCTGAAAGTTCTGGGACTTCATCAGAACAAATTAACACAAATCAATACAAAGTTTAAATAAATCAATCAATTAATTACACTCAATTTGTGGACACTATTACAAAATAAGAGTTTGTTATGCCAAACAAAAACTTTGTATTACTGTGTTTGAGCTCTAGCCTTCAGAACAGGCAAGATGGAAATATCATTTAAAACCAGACTCTACTGTGGCATTTAATTTTAACTGCCACTTTAATTCACTTTTTTCTATGAGTAATTCCTACCATCCACCCCTGGATGTCTTGGGAACTGGATACAACAGACCATCCTGGAGTATACTCTCATCATTTGGGGATTGAATGATTGCACCTAGTTTGCAGTCATCTGCAAACTGGGTCAGCAACAACCTTTTGTTTTTGACCTGAACTTCTGAGAAGTATATACAAAACAGTAGGGGGCCCAGCAGTGACCCCTGAGGCAACCCGCTGGCAACAGGTCTGCTGGTTGATGTGGAGTCATCCACTTTGATAGTGTGTCTGTTTTGTGAGCTAGTTGTCAACCCATCTTACAAGGAAGGGGTTTACATTAAGTTTGCTAAGTTTATTGGTAATGCCTTAATGTGGGATTGTGTCAAAAGCCTTTGCCAAGTATGCAGTGTGCACAGATGATTTGCCCTCATCAATGGCCTTGATCAAACTTTCAAAAGAAATTCACCAGATTTAACAGGCAAGATCTGCCCATCATGAAGCGGAACTGGGTAGGATCCAGCATTTGGAGGTCACCTACATCTATTTATGAGGTCCACAATGATACGTTCCATGGCCTTACAGATGAGGCTGGTCAGGCTTATGGCTCTGTAATTCCTCAGGTCTGTTGCTAGGCCACATGTATAGAGGGGAATAACTGTAGCTGTTCTCCACTCTGCAGGAACAAAGCCTGTGGTTAGGCTATGATTGAAAAGGGTACTTAGTGATGATGCTAATTCATGTTTTAGCCTGTTTAAAAGACAGCCTGGGATGTCATTTGGTCCCATAAAGGCAGTGTTCCTTCCCTTGGACAGAGTTTTGAGGACCTGCTCTTCAGATATGTACATGTACTCACTAATGTTTGTCAGGCTGATCTTTTATACAATAATTTCTTCTCACTTCCATATGGAACTAAGTCGCATTTTCAAGAACTGGCACTTTAATGAAAACCTTTGGAATTCAGGCCGACTGAGGGTAGCCTGCCAGCAGGATAACCCAAGTGTAATGACTGCAATAGTGAAACACGAAGAACATCATGCACACATAAGTATGCACTATGTAAATTTCAACAAAAAAAAGTTGAACCCTTCAGACTCATGGGAACAATTGTCCCAGATTGATAGCCACATCCACAGGCATTACCCTTATCTAAAATAAAGGTTACCTATGGCAAAGCTCATGTTACAGAATATGTTCTACTTTCACTGACTGCTGCCTCTTCTTTTATCTTTATTCTCCTCCCAGATGTGAAAAACAGCTTGCATGCTTTCAGAAAACTAACCCCCCAGCCCCAAGACAAAATGCACTGGCTAAGACAAGGGAGGATGCTAGGTTTTATTCACCTTCCAAAAGATCCAACAGAACTACTTGCCCTTGTATCTTTAAAATTTGCATCTCCCTCAGCAAAGAATGCTCAAAACTTGCAAGGTTAACTGCTTCCAACTGCAGACAATTCATCTCCTTGTAAAAGTAGTCAGCAATGAGGAAAAAAACAGCTAACAACTTTGCAGATGCATAAAGGAATGTTTTTGTAAATTTCACAAAGAAACAAATGCACAGAATTCTTCCTGCCAGCTGTCTTCAGGTGCAAACTTCTCATCTCCCTCTGACAGCATTTGTTAATGGAAAAAAAGCAAGCTAATATCTTTGCAGATGCAGGAAACATAGCATGTTTCACAACATTCACCATTTTGCCTTAGTTTTCAGTCCTATGTGCTATTTGTAGCTTAAGCCAAAGACATTAATCTAGACATCCACCCATGTAAAAACAAAATAAATCATCATAATTCTACACAATATAATCAGCACACGCTTGTACCCCATCTCTGAAGCCCAAAATCACATAATTACATTAACTCCCCCTACTATCACTAGGGAACAGGTCCTTAATGTTCGAAGACCAAGAACACTGCATCAATGGCCCCAGACAATATCCCAGGATGCCTTCTAAATAGCATAAAACATGACCTAACAGGGCCTCTGGAATTACTATTTAACTGTAGCCTCCAAACAGGCTTTGTGCCTCATGAATAGAGGAAAGGCAAAGTACAGTTGTGTACACTTACCATAAATGTACGTTCGAGTATATTCACTGTTGCAGTCATTACATTTGGGTTATCTGTTGCAGGTAGCCCTCAGTCGGCCTGATTATCAAAGTCTTGGGTCCTGAGCCAATTGCTGTCTCATCTTCCATGACATCAGGAAGTCAGGGGTATAAAGCATGCAGCCAATGCCATTACATCAGTTTTTCTTGCCCCAGATGTTAGGTGCCCCCATAATGGGAAGCAATTATATACAAGGTTACACTTCCAACAAAAAGCAAATACACTAAAAAGCTTTAAGCATAGTAAACAAGAATAGAGGTACAGTCAATAGAAGTCAGGAGGCTGGAGGGAGGATAACCAGGACTGCAACAGTGAATACACTCGAACATCTACACTTATGGTAAGTGTACACAATTGTACTACTATGTTCTTCGTGTTTCACTGTTGCAGTCATTACATTTGGGCAGATTACCAAAGCTAAGGAAGGGAGGAGGCAATTAGACAGCATTAGGACCAGCTATAAGGCCCTGCAAGACTGCAGTGGCAAAAACAGCTCTGGATTTAGAAAAAATTGGCAAGTAGTGCTTGGTGAAGGTATGTACAGAACTCCAGGTAGCAGCTTCTAGGATGTCCCTGGTAGGGACACCTCTGAGAAAGGCTGAAGAGGTAGATGCAGCCCTGGTGGAATGAGGTTTTATCCCCTGTGGGGTAGGTTTTCCATTGTGCTTGTAGCAGAAATGAATGCAATGGCCTATCCACTTATAAATGGTTTGCTTTGAAATGGTCTTCCCCTCTGCTCCTGCAGCAAATGCAACCAGCAGCTGTTCAGATTTCCTGAGAGGCTTAGTCCTGTCCAAGTAAAATCTAAGTTATCTGTGCATGTCCAAGAAGTGCAGTATACATCCCCCTTTGTTCTGTTTATTACAAAAGAAGGTTGGCAAATGAATGCACTGATTTGGGCCACACTGGATACCACCTTGGGCATAAAGGAAGGATTGGTCCTGAGGGACAACCTGTCTGCATGAAAGACGATGAAAGGCTCCACTGCCATGAGGGCCTGTAATTTAGACACCCTTCTAGCTGACGTGATGGCTAGAAGGAAAGCTGTTTTTCAAGAAAGGAATTTCAACTCTGCATTTGCAGCTGGCTTAAAGGGAGGTAGGGTGAGCTTTTCCAATACAAAGTTAAGGTCCAAGGCTGGAGTAGGGGCTCTCCAGGGTGGTCTTAAGTTTTGGGCCCCTCTGAGGAATTGCTTCAGCAGTGGATGAGGGAAGACGGGTGGCTCTGTATTATAATGTACTGAAATGGCAGAGGCATCAATTTTGATGGAAGAAAAAGGAAAGGCCCTTGTGAGTCATCTCAGTTAAGTATTAAAGAATGTGCGGTAAATTGGGCACTGTTGTACCCATCCCCTGAGTTTGACTCCAGTAACAGAATCTTTTCCATTTTTCAGCATAGGATTTTCTAGTACTAGGCCTCCTTGCCTCCAGAATGACAGCCTTACTGAGGGATGGTAAGGGAGAGATCAGGTAATTAGCCAGGCTGAAAGGTTCAGGGTTTGAAGCTGTGGGTGCAGGATCTGGCCCTCCTGCTGGGACAGCAGGGCAGGGGTCTGAGGCAGGTGCCATGGATCCAGCAGTGACATACTGCGCAAGAGCAGGTACCAGTGTGGCATGGCCAGGCTGGTGCAATAAGTATTGTCCTTGGTTTGTAGTGCTTGATCTTTAGTAGCACTTTGGAGAGGAGAAGCAGAAGGGGAAAGGCATAAACTGATAGGTTTTTCCAGGTGAAGGACGGGGCCATCCACTTTTCAAGCTTGTTAGTGGGGAGTCCTTGTGCAGAATTTGTCCAATTGGTAGTTCTGAGGTGAGGCAAACAGGTCTATCTCTGGGCTCCCCCATTTATTTTTCAAAATGTTGAATATCTTTGGTTCCAGTTTCCACTCATGTGGGTCCATGAGATTTCTGCTTAGGTCATCTGCCAGTGTATTTAGCTTGCCTGGCAGGAATTGAGCTTGTAGGTGCACTTGCTAGCTCAAGGCTGTGTTCCACAGAGCCATGGCTAGTCTGCAGAGAGGGTACAAGTGGGTTCCCCCCTGCTTATGTACCACATAACAGTGGTGTTGTCCATCTTTACCAATAATTGTCCTGGAAGAATGTGGTCTTTGAAGGCTGTCAGAGCATTCTGTACAGCTAACATTTCTTTTTGATTGATATTCAGGTGCATTTGACTCAGGTTCAATTTGTCCTGAATGCACTGCCCTGCCAAGTGAGCCCCCCCCCCATGCATAGTCTGATGCATCTGTTGTTAGCGTTTGGGCGGCAGGGAGTAGAGTGAATGGCAGTCCCTTGTTGTGGTGGCAGGCCTCTGTTCACCAAAGGAACTCTGTCTTTAGACAAGGGATGATAGGAATCATTGATTCTAGGTCCTGAGAATGTTGACACCATAGGCTTTTTAGATAGCATTGTAGTTTCCTCATATGCAGTCTTGCATATGGAATTAGTAGAATGCAAGAGGCCATGAACCCCAGGGCTTGCAGTATTTTTCTTGCAGATAGCTGGGTCTTTGTGGCCAGTAGTTTGAAGTAGGCTGTCAAATGAACTTGTTTCTCTGTCCTGAGGTAGGCCATCTGGGAAGTTGTGTTCAAGCTTGCTCCCAGGAATGTAATTTGTTGGCAGGGTACTAGATGTAATTTCTTTTTGTTTATGTTGTACCCCAGAGAAGTTAGTAATTTATTTACAAATGCCAGATGATTTAATAGTGTGTGGTTTTCTGCCTGAATTAGACAATCGTCCAGGTATGGGTATATTTGAATATTTCTTTGTCTGCAAAATGCAATGACTGGAACTGGGCACTTTGTGAATACCCTGGGTGCAGTAAATAAGCCAAAGGGCAGTGCAGAGAACTGATAGTGCATGTAGCCTGCTCTGAAGCATTGGTATCTTCTGCAAGATTCCGTTATTGGGATGTGCAGGTAGGCTTCCTTTAACTCCAGTGCTGCCAACCAGGCATTTTTGCCTAGCATGGGGAAGCAGCTGATGAAGAGTTAGCATTTTGAATTTTGGGATTACCAAAAAAGGTGTTTAGGATAGACAGGTCCAGGATAGGACGCCAGGAATTGTATTTTCTGGGTAACAGGAAAAGTCTTGAGTAAAAAACCTTGCCCTCATTACTCTTCTGGGGTTGAATAGCCTTGATGCTTAGAAGAGAGTGAACCTGCTTTTGAGTCTCTGCCCACTGATTGGGGGTAGGTCTGGCCAACCGTTTGGGGTTGCTAAGGAGTGGAAGTGGAATCTGCATCCTTGGGGAAACTATATTTAAAACCCATTTGTCTTGGGTAATGAGCTCCTAGTTTTTTGCATGCAGGGCGATCTTTCCCCCTAAAGGAGCAGTCAGTTGAGCAGGGCCTGGAAGGTTTAAAGTTAAGTCATTGTGACAGTTTACCACAGGGGGATGTCTGTCTTACTACTTCCAGTTTTGAAAGTGAGAGCCCCCACCCCACCCCCCACCCCACTGCTTTGGCCAGTGAGTGCCTTGAGACTGAAGCCTGGGTGGTCTGCTGGTTCTGGGTTTGGACTGAGAAGGCCTGAAGAGGTAGGAAAGGACCAATTCTTAGAAGGCCAGTGCCCACTAAATCTGGGGGGCTGTACTTGCAGGAAATCTAACAGTTTGCATACATTTAGCTTTTTCCTCCATCTTTTTAAGTAGTACTTCTGCTTGGTTGCCAAACTGGCGGTCTTGGTTTAAGGGAGCATCCAGTAATTTAGCTTTAACATGATCTGGCAAAGTTTGCTTCTTAAGCCAAGCATGCCATCTAAGTACAGACCCAGTGACAGCAGCCCCGCAAGCTGCCTCTAATGAATCAAAACCACATTGCAAAGTATGTTTTCCAACTTGTTCAGCAGAATGCATTAAATCCTGTAATTCTTAATTTGCAGCACAGTCAGGAATCAACATCATTTTCTGTTTAAACAATCCAATAATATGCTGCTGATACTTTCATATATGAAACTGGAAGTTTAAGGCCCTAATGGCCAAAGTTGCAGAAGTGTAAACCTTCTTACCCCATCTATCCAGGGCCCTGGAATCTCTATCAGAGGGGGTAGGGTTTTTGGCAGTAGTAGCCTTGATGCCTTTGGGTGCCTGTGAAATGGTCTCAGGATCCGCAGTAGGATTCTTAAAGAAGAACTTGTGAGAGTTAGGTACTCTATAATACCAGTCAGGTTTTCTGGGAGCCGGAGATAAATTGTCAGGGGCCAGGCTAGATTCCAAGAAGGAATCACCTACAATGTCTAGTACAGGAGGTATAACTAAAGGCCTGTGTTGAGGTAGGAGTAAGAATTCCCTAAGCCTATTTTTGGAGTCAGAGTAATCCTGGCTTTCCCAGCGGAAATGCTCCCTAAGGGTATGCAAAGTTGCACCAAAAGAGAAATCCTCTGGAGGGGAAGCAGAGGGAATGCAGTCCTCTGCATCCGAATCCTCAGAGGTAGATAAAGGCACCTTTTGGTCATCAGAAAAAACAGAAATTTCAGAATGCTGATCAGAA
Organism: Protopterus annectens; assembly: GCF_019279795.1. Lineage (NCBI taxonomy): Eukaryota > Metazoa > Chordata > Ceratodontiformes > Protopteridae > Protopterus > Protopterus annectens. The sequence continues at coordinate 174,982,445 of NC_056743.1, read as the reverse complement.
GATTCAGAAGGAAAATAAAGTTCTAGGTCTCTTAGAGGGAGAAGGGTGGCTTCCCCTGATTAGAGTAATAAGGTCTTCAGCTGTTTTTATCATTTGTTTTTCAAGCATAGGGGCCTGACCATGCGGTCTGGGCATCGGTTTTCTATGCATGGATCGAGATTTAGGCCTTGAAGAAGAAGATGGTGTCAGTTTAATATGCAAGTCAGTAGACCTGAATACACCCAAAGAAGCCAGTGCCTGCACAGCGGCTCCGGACCCATCCAAGGTAGAGACATCCGCAGGTTCCACAGTTGAAGAAGCATCTCGTGGCATACCAGACTCCGAATGGGTCTCAGTAAAGGCCTGTGAATCTGAAATAGCAGGTATCGGGGGCTCACTGAGTACCGGCGAACTGGCGACTAGCTTAACGGAAGCATCGTCGGCAGCTTTGGACCTGTGCGACCTGTCTCTGTCTGTATCTTTGCATTTTTTCGGAATATTGGTAGTCGGGTGACTTATTGAAGCCATTTCTGGATAATTGAATAGAGTACCAAAATATTTAGATGCAAAAATGAACAGACGACGAATAGTTCGAGGTTTGAATAAGGCACAAAACCAACAGCAAGGGACGTCATGGTCTGGGCCTAAGCAAGGAATGCAGTACGAATGAAAATCTTTATGAGGTATTTGCTTTCCACAAAAAATATAATTGTTAACTTTTACTGACATCGGTTTAGAGCAAGAAAGTTTCCCCAACGGGGTAGTTAGCTTTGTTGAAGACTTCGGATCTGAAACTCGAAAACAAAAATTTCAGGAGTGGGCCGACCGGCACTTGCGAACTGCTTCTGCTTTGGGCACCACACGGCAAGAAAGACTGATGTAAAGGCATCAGCTGCATGCTTTATACCCTAACTACCGGACGTCAAGGAAGATGAGACAGCAACTGACGCATGACCCAAGACTTTGATAATAAGGCCGACTGAGGGCTACCTGCAAACAGATAACCCAAATGTAATGACTGCAACAGTGAAACATGAAGAACATCAGTCATCCCTCTGCACAAAGGTGGGCAGACAGACCCCTGGAAACTACAGACCCATAAGTGTCACACGTCTTGTAAGTGCAGCCATAGAAAGAATTATCAACAGAGATATAGTAAACTTCCAGACACGGGATCCAACCCAGTTTGGTTTTGTCAAGGGCAGATCATGCCTACTCAACCTGGTGGACTTCTTTGAAAAGGTCACCAAAGCAATGGATGAGGGCAAAATTGTTCACACTGCCTTCGTTGATCTGGCCAAGGCATTTGACACAATACCCCACTCTGGGATTGTTGGCAAACTCAAGAGGTTAGGTACAAACCTGTACGTCACCCAGTGGATAGCCAACTGGCTCACAGACAGGACCTAGGAAGTTAGAATTGGGGAGTCCACCTCTACAAAGAGGCCAGTCGCAAGTGGAGTCTCTCAGTGATCAGTCCTTGGACCGCTCCTTTTTGTCATTTACTTCTCGTAAGTCAAGGCCGATCTCAGTGGTCTCTGGCTGACTAAAATTTGCATGATTGCAAATTAGGAGCTGTCACTGAATCTCACACTGACACATGTTCTCCAGGAGGGGGCTGACACAGGCAAACAACTGGTGTCAAAGCCATGGACTGAAACTAAATGGCAAGAAATGCATAACAGTATCCTTTGAGAAGTCATCTATCTCTGGTAACTATCATACTGACAACACACCCCTTAGAGTTGACCCAGTAGCCAGGGACTTAGGGACACACACAGGCAATAATCTAGCCTTTGATCATCATGCATCTACAGTGGTGAGGAAAATATTTCTATGCTATGCAACTTGTAAACAAAGGTATGGCATCTAGTCCAAGGAAGTTACTGTTCCACTGTATTCGGCATTCATCAGACCTATCATTGAGTACAATGCCCCCTTTGGTATGTACCTAACCAGGCATATCCAACAACTGGAATGTCCACAGAGATGCCTCACTAAAAGAATACAGGGCACAAGTAATATGTCTTATGCAGAATGGCTCAAGGCCCTATCCCTGTATTCTGTCTCCTACAGGCTTTTGAGGGGAGATCTATGCCTGGCATACAGAGCATTGTCAGACCCCACTCTGATGGACCTCCTGCATACCCACAAAGCAGTACCAGAATTACCCGTTCTAAAGACTTAAACCTTACTTGTGATATAAATAGGACCTGCTGGAATGATAGGTATGTATCCCAGAGACTACCGTGTCTATGGAACAAGCGTCCCCATCCATGTGAAGCAGAGTTCCTCCCTAACCCAATTTAAGTGGAACCTGGACAACTGGATGGGAAAAATGGAAATTCATCCCTGGTTTGGTACCCACGTCTCTAATGCAAACAGGTAACCTATAAATGGTTCATCTCCCAGGCATACGCTTACACTTATCAAGGGTATCAAAACTTGTCAGAGATTTGGGCTGCATGACTTGGCTTAAAAAGGCCCTTGTGGTCGTTAACCCAGTAAACATCTATGAACAGACTTGCTTCTGTCCAGACTTTCTTTTCTAGTTATACCATAATGCCTATATTATTGCAACTAAAAAGGATGTTTACTAATAAAGGTCATGACTGCTCTCTCATGGCCAGACTTGGAGCATACACTCAATGTGCCTTTTCAGTTAGCAAATCCTGCTGTGGAATACCAGTCCAGTAGTTGTCTGTTCTTTAATGCAATTAACACAGTCTGTTCCTTTCAATTTCTCTGGTAAAACAGAATATCTCAGGTTTTCTTTGTAAGAGCTGCCCTCAATATCTTTTGAAATGGCTCCTCTCGAGAAGCCTTATAATCATCCAGCCTTTTCTTAACTTCAACCACTGATTTTTGCAGTTTTTCTCATCTGAATAGCAAATTAAAACTTCTATTTTTTTCAGCCTTTTATTATCTGAGGAGCTGTACTCATTTCCTTTAATCACCAATAAGTACATTTAATTACTTCATCCTGTAAAATTATTGAAAACCATCTCTTGTACCAAAATTGAAGTCTGAACTGCTGTTTTGCTGAACAGCTGCAGGGCTTTTCCCAGCCAGTTTTATCTTCACTCTTTCTGGCTGATTTTCTTTCAGGTTCTCCAAATTACTTCTTCACTGGCATCCAGGCAATCTATTACTAGCTTTAACTGAATTTTAACCAGGCTGACAAAATCACTGGCCCATCATCCCAGTGTCTGTTACACTGGAAGAGATGACATTAAGCTGTTGATCATTGTGCAAACATCTCTGCTGTGTCAACACTGGAAAATTAATCCAACTATCTGGTGTGGAAACAGAATGCATGGCCTTCTGCACCAAACGTGAGTGCACTACCTGTTGAGCTACTGTTAACACTCTTTAAAGCTAATAAGCTGACGATGATCCAGTTGTAAAAAATCATCATATTTTTGCTGAGAGATAGGGATTTCATTCTGTTCCCTCTGAAATAAATCTTTCACTTTGGCTATAGTGACAGAAAAGAGATGACTCCACTAGAGAGAAATCAGAACAATTTCGTCAGAATCTTCAGCATGGGGAGAACTGACTTAAAAAAAAAAAAAAAAAAAAAAAAAACACTCCCCTTCTGTTCCCTGCTTTTCTGACTGGGAATTAGTGTCAGAATGTGAGAGAAATCTTTTTCTACTTGAAATCAGAGAGGAAACAGTACTTAAAATAGTGATCCATTGGTAAATCCCAGCTAGTGATCCCTGTCCACATTCATGAAAACAGGAGAAGAGATATTCTTAAAGTTTTTGGTTTTTGCTACCTTCTCCTGGGAGAACCCCTGGAGAAACACTGGCCTATATCAAGGGCACTAACCTGGGAATCATTCCACTTAGCCCACCTATGTCACAAGACTTCGTCTACTCCTTCCCCAGAGACAAGCAAAAATAGTTTTCCCTTGCCCAGTAAGGGCAACCTAGCAAATGCACTGGACGTGTTAAACTTTTTTTTTTGGTCTCTCTTGGGGCATATTACCAGCCCAGCCGCTAGTGTCCTACATCCATGCCAGGTCTAATGAGCTTATCCTGCCCCCCCTGACTTTTTCAGATATCACTGGGAACAGATGTGAATTCTAATGGAGTCCTGGGGGCTCACTCTTCTCAGCGTCTATCCTGTGAGTATTTTTTTGCGTATGTGTCCAACTCTTTGTCCTTAGTTGCTCCCTAAGGAGCTACACCACAGGGACAGAGAGACAACAATGGGTGGTTAATGGAACCAGGTCTGGGGACAGCAGAGTTACCAAATGGTGGCTGATGCCATTGGGAAGCAGTCTCAACACCAAAGACTAACGAGAAATGTTCTTCTCGGAAATGAGAGAAGGAAGAATCAAAGAGCCAGACAATTCTTCCATGGTTAAGCTGGTCAAAAAGCCTGAAAGATGGGTAACAGGCTTGAGTGAATCTGTAATCCTCCTGGCAGAAAACTTAAGGTTTTGAGAAAAAAAATGTCAGTGAAAATCCTCAAAGCATAATATTCTAACCCTCACATAACAGCTATACATACAAATGTAAAAAAATAAATCATGTTTTTCCACAGTTTGTTTTCCACACAAGCATTCTCCAAGCATGGATTACCCTTACCAAACAAAACAGTCTATAACAAAAATATTTTCTAGCAGAAAAATTAGAGTTTCACAGAAAAAGCACATTTTTCTCAGAAAAATGATGCAATGTTCCCCCAGAAGGGTACTTATCTGCCATGCCTTCAGAATTACTAGCAGGCTATCACAGTAACATGAAGCCTGCACAAGGTGCACTCTGAAACAGCAGGAAAGCTCTGAAGCTTTTGGTGCCCTAAACACTGTTAATATACAGCTCTTGTTAAGCCCCACAGCAGTTAGAGCACAAGGAATGTACCCTGAAGCTTTGAAAACTGACCATGGTCATACTCTTTGCAGAACATTACCAGTACAGCTTAGGTACACGTTGAACAGCCACTACTGTCTGAGCCAAAAGAGAGTCACAGATATCTTTGGAGTGTCCTTTTGGACTTAAACTTACAGTTAAAAATAGTTTCTTTATCAGAGGAAAGGGAGTGGCATAAAGGAACACTGCCATCCTTGGAAAAGAAGAGAAAGACATCTATCTTCCAGGCCTTTTTGCAAGGAGCAACAAGGTTTTTCAACTGTCTGTTGTGAATGGAGGCAACCAAATCTACTTGGGGAATTCAGCACAGGTGTTTAGCCTCCTGGAAGACACTTTGTACAACATCCATTAGTTGGGGTTTATCCTGGTTCTGCAAAGGGTGTCTGCCACAGTATTCTGCTGTAAAGGAATACAAGTAGAATGGAGGGATAGGTTGTTTTGTACTGCCAGTTCCCAGGCTATCGTAGCTAGTCTGCATAAGAGCTAAGACCTGGTCCCCCCATACACTGAGGGATTCTCTTGCTGATATCAGATTTTGTACAGAAAACTGAAGGACACTGCAAAAGATCACTTACTCTTGATACAGAAATATCATTTGTGATATGTCTAGCAGGTATCCTAGAAAAAAAATATTTCTGAGGGAAGGAATAAGAAATAACTTTTCAAAACTGAGCAGAAAACCTAGGGTTTGAAATAGACTCCTGGCAGAATACAGACACTTCACAGTTTTAAATACAGTCTGCAAAAAATGCGCAACCAGGCAAGTATGGAAAAAAAAACGGATGCCTTACAACCTGCAGAATGCACCACTGATGCTAGAAACCCTGAATACCACTGGTGCTGTAGACAAACCAAAGTGTAAAGAAGTGAAGTGAAAAAGTGAACCAGAAACATTACACCTTAAAAACATCACAAGTTTTGGTGAATGGACATATAGTGGCAATTATGTTTTAGATCCACAGTTACTAGGAAATTTAGGGGAGGTACTATGGGTAACAGAGGGATTGCAAAGTGTGCATTCAGAACTTTGGAGCCTTGACAAGGAGATTTAAAAGGGTCTCCAGGGTCCCTCCTTCTTGGGTACCAGAAATATCCTTGAATACAATCATTTTCTCCTTTGACTTTTTGGTACAAGTCCTATAACTCCCTGAGAAAGCATGTGAGTAATGACAGTAGGAAACAGTTTGGTTTGGTTTTGAGGACGGGATGGAATGCCTAGGACTGGGGCAAGAGAATCCCACTTTGAATTATCCCAAGAATCTGCTGTGACCTAGTACCACTGAGAAAGATGCAGAGAAGGGTCTTTTGAAAGGTCCAACAAACTACCATGACTGGAAGGGGGTTGAGAAGAAGGGATATTATAGTCAAATCATTTTTCTTTAATTGAGAATGGGCCTGAGAAGCTCCGCCTTTTTTCTTGCAGTAGCACTGGCACTATTTCATAAACAATTGCTTTACTGGCTTTTGCTGTGTTTGCTTCAATGGTCTTGTACAAAACGGATCCAGCATGGAGAGGAAATTTCTGCTATTTTGTGGTAAATGTAAAAAGTTGCTTTACTCCTTGAATCAGTTTCCCCTTTTGTCAAACCTCTTCAGAGCATCTGCATAGGAGCAGACAAACAAAACCTCTTTTACAGAGGAGTATTAAGGATCTCGGATTTTACATTCCCAGGTTGACTTTGGGTACATACCCAAACAAACCTAAGCAAGAGTGATCCAGTAACAGCAGCCTTAGATAATACATCAGCAGTATTATACAAGCAGCTCAAAGAATGCTGAATAACCTGGGTGACCAAGAAAAGTAGAGAGTTTCTGAAATCAGGAAAATTGGTTATGGACTTTTTCATATCTGCAAACGAATGCTAAAAATTTTAGATATGTGTGAGAGTGGCAAGAGGCAGTTTTAAAAGCTAAATGGAGTGTTAGGTACCTTTGTAGTAGTAACACCCTGCGGATTATCTGCATCCTTCTCCACGTCTGTCAAATGTGGATTTCCCTTGTCTGCAGTGGATGTACAGCCTGTCTTAAAGGATGTTAATCTCCTGACCCTTGATGGATTCCTAATAAGTACTGGAGGGGACTAGGGAAGCCAATGAACAGTTCAAGAGCAGTTTCATCCATCACAGGCTGGGTAAGACAGGAACTCACAGACAACTTAGCAGAACCCTCTCCAACTACTTTCCTTTTCTTAACAGTGGAAAAGATGCTCAAGGTTATGCATTCTATTTAACAGATCTTGAAAGACCCTTTAATGGCTAGTTCTCAACAAAACTGTTTTAGAGATCTGATGCAACTTCTAAGGGTCTTGGGTATGATCGATTGACAACTGGAGCACATACGGACAAGTTCCTCACCTAGACAGAAAAGACAGGCTGAGTGAATGTCTCTATAGGGTATCTAATGGTCACAGAAGCACTTCCTCTTTCTCAAAGACATAAGCCAAAAAACAGCACAAAGTTTTCACAGAAAAGTAGAAAGGAAGCCTCCAATGGGATACTTATCTGCCCAAATGTTCGATGCTTAGCCAACCCCTGACCTAATGAAGCTGCATCAAAGAGCATATCTTAATGGTATCTCCAATGGCAAGAAAGTCATGAAATGTTGGTGCCCATATGCTAGTTTTATGTCAGCACACACTCATACTGCCTCAGACATACCAGCGTGTGGAAGGTACCCTGAAGTTTTGGGCACTGGTGTGATGTCTAGTCCTTGGCAAGATATGACCCATATAGCTTACTCTACTACAACAATGATTCAGTGAAGAACATCTTCAGAATTCACCACTCAGGCTGGAAGACGACAGTAAAACTCCTTCAAACCGAACATCCTTGACCAAGGCCTATAGTTAGGGCTCCAGATTTAGCTAGACAAGGACAAGCTCACAACTTTTGGTATTCAGGAGAGTGGCCAGTTGAACAATGGAATTTATTCAAGAAGCTATTTGACTCCCTTACCAAAATGCTCATTTCTTGTGATGGACACAAGTGCAATCACAAAACTACTCAGCTCCTCTAAAAATCAAAGGTCAAAATTTGCACTAAAACATTACAAGCATTTTCTCAAGGAATGCACCCCCACCAATCCCTACATACATACTATGCACAGACTGTTGAACCTTGGAAAATTTTCTGAGATACTGCAATGTTGATTTTAGTATACATAACTTACTACTAATAATTTTGTGGTGGTACATTTTAGTGTCAATGTGTAGGACCTTACATATCTTGTCTCTCAGTTATTTAACTCTATTCTACTCAATGCTTCAATCACCCATCTTAGCTAGTGATTCACCCTGCACCACCATCCAGGTAATAACAAAAGGTAAACCTCTACTTGAGTTAGGTACTCAACACTGTCAATGACTATTCAATACTGAAACTAATATTACAGCTAAATATTGTAAATGTATTACTGTACTCTTTTTTGCACTGTACATGATTTACTACATAATTTAATTCTCTGTATTGCCAAATGGCCTGAGTCATGGATAAAAAGGGTTGTTAGATTCAACCCAATTTACTAAGTCAAAGAAGTTAAAGGCCTAGATTTAATCTCAGTGTCTGTTCTTGTGGCAATGCTCTAACTTATGCCTAGAAGGCAAGGACTGCAAGAAAACCCTTCCATCCGTCTCCATAAAGAGTCACCTGAAATACTACTATCCTTACAAAGAAAGCCAGACACTCAGCCTGCCTTAGACACTGTAACCAGAATGAACCTTTGGGCGGCGCAGTGGTGCAGCGGTTAATGCTGTCGCCTCACAGCAAGAGGTTCTCCGGTTCGATTCTCGGCTGGGGTGCCTTCTGTGTGGAGTTTGCATGTTCTCCCTGCGTTCGCATGGGTTTCTCCGGGTACTCCGGTTTCCTCCCACATTCTAAAGACATGCTTCTGGAGCATTTCTCCCCGGGCCTCCGCTGAAAACAGGATCTGTGGAACCTAGTCGGACATTCCCGGTCAACAAATGTTAAATAAAATAAAAAAAAAATAAATAAACCTTTAGCACCTGTAGCTGTCAAGATCACACACTGCCCTGAGAGGGAGACTGGCAATGCCAATGTTAGGTCCTTGATAGCAAGCCGCTATTTGCATGGACACCTGCTGTCCTGCTCAGGTGGCAATTAAACACAAGACTTTAGTGAAAGCAGCCAGGGTTGTGATTTCAACTGTGAAAAAGAAGTGATGGAATATGAGGGCATGAGGTTTATGTAGTTCACACTTTACATCAAGGTATAGGTCTACATGGGTGCATCTCCAAATACAGGATTTAGCTGAAGAAAAAATCATAATGTTCTGACTGATGGGCAGAAAAAATACCTAATCAAAGAGCCACGAAGGATGGCCCGTGATGTTACATCATGTATGTTTTTAAAACATTGCTTTTCTGATCCCTAAAAGAAGCCATTCATACTTTTTTGATACATAAAATGAGAATTAAATAGCTCTGCAGAATACCACATTGCACCACCTGCAAAGGCTTATATATTGTACAAAGATGTATTCAGCATAACCTCAAATACTGTGAGACACTGAACACACAGGTATACACCATGCATAAAGCAGTAAGGACTTACAAGTACCTCTGTGCTGAAGCTACACTGGAAATGTTGCCATAGACAATACGTGGAGAACTTCTGTTCTGGGATATTTCCAGGGTCAAGGGGGGAAAAAAAGTCTCAAATATACAGGACTTGAGTTGACATTATGCCAGCTTGACAAAACATTATGTTCTAGATATTTGTACATACAGTGTACTCACCATAACAATGTCTCTGTGTTGTCTATTTCCATCCTTCCTCAACAAATGGGTCTCTGATCATATGTATGAACCGGCTTTGGACACTTTCAAGCTTTTGATTCATAGGTTCATAGGTTCATAGGTTCATACTAGGCTATCTGCCCGAGGGCATTTACAAGCCTAGCCCATAGTTTTGTGGCTTACGCCACCCCTTTAGTATGGGGAACTATACCCATTATTTTGCTGTGCCTCTGTTGAGCAGTGACACTGAGGTAATCCCTGGGGTATATCTGCGATCTCCCATCCATTGGTCAAGATTTCTCTTGAACAAGGCCAGCGAGGTGCTCTGCCTCACATATACCGGGATTTTATTCCACAGCATAGGAGTCTTTGGGTGATGAATCTATCCCTCCAGCACGTCCTATTAATAGCCGTGTCGAGGTTTAAGTCTCCCACCCTTGTGGCTCTGACGGATCTAGATTTTTGAGGTGAAGCATATTCATCAAATCTGGGTTTGACATGGCCTTGTATGTTAGGCAAAGATCACCTCTGAGCAAGCGGTGCGACTGAATAGAGCTGGAGTTCTTTCAGTCGGGCAGCATAGGACAGATGTTTGAGACCCTTTATCCTTTTGGTGAGGAACTTTGTGGCCTCTCCAGCTGCTGCAAGTGTCGGGTCAGATACATTCCGAATGGGGCATTGTACTCAATCATTGGTCTGATGAGTGATGAGTATAGGGAGACTATGACCTCCCTTGATCTAGATGAGAATCCCTTCATGATAAGGTGGGCAATGTAGAAGGTCTTCCTAACTACTTTAGCTACATGGGTGTCGAATGACAGACTACTATCAACCTGGGTCCCCAGGTCCCTGATAACTTCTTCTGTGCTCAGTGGATTGCCACCTATTTGGTAGCTAGGGGTAACCTTGTTTTTCCCGAAGGGTATGACTATGCATTTTTTGGCATTTAACGTTAGGCCATGGCTCTGGCACCAGTTATCCGTTTCTGTGAGACCCTTCTGAAGGATATCTGTGTCAGATGTGTTTTCTACTATGGCCCAGTTTGCAGTCATCTGCAAACTTTGTCAGCCATAACCCTCCTGTGTTTGCTTGTACTTCGGAAAAGTAGATGCCAAACAAGAGTGGGCCCAGGACTGAGCCCTGTGGTACACCACTTGTGACAGGCTTTGAGTCTGACATGGCGCCAGCAACTCTGACCCTGTGGGTTCTGTCACTCAGCCAGTTTGCAACCCATCTTGTGATGTATGGGTTAACATTTAAGCTGATGAGTTTTTCAATGATACCCGAGTGGGGTATTGTATCGAAGGCCTTCGCCAGATCGAGGTAGGCTGTATGGACTGCCTTTCCTCATCAATGGCTTTGGTGACTGTTTCAAAAAGTCAACCAAGTTTAGAAGGCATGATCTGCCTTTGACAAAGCCAAACTGGGATGGATCCAAAGTCTGCAAATTCCCTATGTCTTTATTTATGAGGTCCATTATGATCCTCTCCATGGCTTTGCAGATAAGGCTTGTCAAGCTAATGGGCCGGTAATTTCCAGGGTCGGTGGAGGCACCGCCTTTGTGAAGTGGGACCACAGTTGCAGTGCGCCACTCCCTGGGTACGTATCCAGAGGTAAGACTATGACTAAACAGCTGTCCTAGCTGTGGGTTTAATTCCTCGTTGAGTTCGTGGAGCACACAGCCGGGGACACCATCAGGTCCCATGGATGCTGTGTTTTTTGCTTTGGAGAGAGCAGTTCTCACTTGGGCGTTGGAGATGTTTGGGCGGCTGCAATCGCTTGGTATAGATATCTCTCCTTTTGGGGAAGGGGGGGGAGAAGTTTGCACTGAACCTGTCAGCCAGTATGTTGGCAATGTCTGTAGGATCAGTAATCTTCACATCATTTTGAACTAGTTCTGAGCATATCTGGGAGTTTCCTCCCAGGTTTCTAACATAGCTAAAGAAGGCCTTATGATTGTCTTTTGAGTCTTTAGCTATTTTTCTCTCAAAATTTGCTTTGGATGATTTTATGAGAGCTCTTAGTTTTTACTTATAGTGATCAAGGGTGTCTTACCTTTTAAGGATTTTGCTCTATCTTGTAGTAGCTTCCTCCTTTTGTTGTAGAGTTTGTTTATGGCTGGGGTCCACCAGACTGGACGCTTGCCTTTGGTACAAAGAGTCTTTGTTTTGCTTGGGATTGCCTTATCCATGCAGTCCTGCAGGTGCTGGTAGAAGGCATTTGTAAGTGATTCAGCGGCTTGAGTACTTTTTCCCGCTCGGGGCCTTAAAGGAGACCACACTAGTCTTTAGAAGTGTGAAGTCGGCTTTCGAGAAGTTCTTTACTGTGGTCTTTTTATTTCAGGTGGGGTGGGATGAGGACCTCCAGCGAGATTAGTTTGTGATCTGATCTCACCAGTGAGGGGTATACTTCCGGTGTTGAACATTGTGCTCCCATGTTCGTGATGATGAGATCAAGTATGTTTTCTCCTCTTGTGGGGATGGTGACTAGTTGTTCCATGGCATTTGAGTTTATGAATTCCAGGAACTTTTGGGCTAGGGTGTTTGGGCTTGAGTAGTGTTCCCAGTCTATATTAGGGTAATTGAAGTCACCTAGTATGATGGTGTTTGATGATACATTTATCCCCTCTAGTGTTTTCAGGAAGGCCATGTGAGGTTCCTGAGTTTGTGAGGGTGGCCTGTAACATGCTACAATTTGCAGAGCAGTCTTGCCTATGGTTAATTGCACCTGGATGGTCTCCGATGCATCGTGCGTTGCCACCAGTCTTGAGGTGTGGGTGTCTTTGATGAATATGGATACCCCCCCTCCTTTCTTGGTATTGTCCGGATTTTGGGGCCGGAACGCATGATAAGAGGTAAAACCTGATGGTGCTGGGGTGCACTCAGGAGCCTTGAACCAGGTTTCTGTCACTGCACAGACATCGATGTTCTCCATACTGAGAAGGGCCTTGAGTGCGTGCATTTTGAGATTTAGACTTCTGGCATTGAGCAGCATTACCCTTAGTTTTTCCTTTTTGTGTTCTAGGGTGGTAGGTTTAGAATTTGAGCCTTGCCTAAAAAGGCACTATGGGGGTGGCAAGAGCCTTTGCCAATATCCGGAATCCCAGGGGTGACAGGTGCAAGCCGTCCCTTGCGAAGCAGCGTGGCTTGTCCAGCATGTCATCCCAGGCAGACAGACATTGGATCCCCTTTGAATGACACCAGAGTTTAAGCCAATTGTTAAAGCTGATCATCTTATCTCTGTATTGTGGCATCATTCTTGGTGAAGGTAGGATACAGTTCAAGGTCAGGGTCATACCTGCCTGGGCTACATAATCAGAGAGCTCCTCAATGTCTCTTTTCATGTAGTCCAAGGAGGTACGTCTCAGGTCGTTTACACCAGCGTGGACAATGACTGAGTCATATTTGTACCTGCTGTTGAGAGACCTGAGTGCTTGCGTTATGTGGCGGATTCTAGCGCCCGACAGGCAGCTTACTGTGACCTTCTCCTTACTCAGTCTGGTGAGCGGGACGTCAGTGTGTCTGACTATGGAGTCACCAATGACTAGTGTGTCTGGCATTGTGTTTGGCCTTAAGGGCTGTGACTGTTTGACACTCTGACTGTGAGGTCTATGTGTTGCAGGTGTTGTGTTCTGAGGTGGTGGTTGTTTGGGTGTCTGCTTTGGTGGCCTCTGCTGTTTTGGTAGATTTTTGATCAGAGCCGAGTATGTCTTTGTGTGTTTATGTGTATGATTTGAGGTTGTGATGGTACTATGTGAGACTGGGTCTATAGTGTGTGTGGTAACCTTCTCCTCCTGACTGGTCTTGCCAGTCCTATGTTGAGAGAGCTCAGCCTCCAGTTTGGCCGTATAGTTGCATCTCTCGCATGTATTTGTGTTTTGTGGGAGGAGGAGAGGGTTGTCTGTGTACATGAGGCAATTGTAACATTGCCTCAATATTCCCAGGTTCACCAGCTGAGCAGGAGAGGACACTAGCAACTGATCCCTCGACATGCTAGAAGGACTAGACAAAAAAACTTTAAAAGAGATTCCGGGGGATGTGGGTGACCGAGAAATGGGGGTTTGCCTTTTTGGGGTGCTATCTATAAGAGTGCCGTATCAAGGTAATAAGTACTGTAGGAGCAAGTGCTAGGTTTAACAGATAGAGAAAAGTCTACTTGGAGTCAAGTAGAGATGATCTTTTTAGGTATTAGAGAAAGTGCTAGTAACAGGGATGCTTCAGGCTCCTCCCCTTACCCATAATCCCCCATGTACAGAACAAGCTATATCAGATCAACTGTGCCCGCAAAAGGAAAACAAATACATAGAAAGGCCATACGACACAAGCAAATAGAATGGTGAAACAAGTCCTCTGTTACATTAGCAAATTAGGCAACCTTATGGAAGGATATTCTGGAACACTGCTGAACTGAAAGAGGCCCTAGATCTGGAACGGATGCCCAATTTATAATGAGAAATGAAAATATGAGTCTTGGACCAGGTAGCTGCTGCACAAATGTCACTGAATGGCATGACAGAAAAAATAGCCTGTAGAGGAACTACTAATCTACTGGAATGATCTCTCGGGACTGCAAGCAAAGATGAGCCTCTTTCTTGGTGGACACAAGATATACACACTGAAAACGCCAGTGAGAAGGGGTGAATTCAGATACTTCTTTGCCCAGCTTATGGTCAGATTTTCTGAAAGGTTATGTTCGATGGAGGTAAAAACATAACACGATGAACATCTAGGGGATGCAATGCATATTCACCTTTGCTAGAAAACTTTGGAAAGAACACTGCGAGATTTATAGTCTGATTAATGGAAGATTCAGAAGCCACCTATGAAAAATCAAGTAAGGCGGCTTTGAGGATAAGGCATGCAGTTCAGATATTCTTCTGGCACAGGTGATAGTAACCAAGAATAGTGTCTTCCAGGATAAATATTTTAGATCAACTTTAGCAGGAGGTTCAAACAGTAGAGAAATTAAAGCATTTAGCAAAACAGTAATATCCCATGTAGGAAATGGATTTCTTAGTAGAGGGTGTAATAGGGAAGTTTCTCTAAGGAAAGCCTTGGATAATCTGAGAGAAGCCATGGTTGTACGATTTTCACCAACATGAAGAGGGGACATGTCCAGTAACTGTACCTTAATAGTCAAAGAGCTAGCCCCATTTTAAAAAAGATGAGCGAGAACGATTGCTGGAAGGGGAGCTGAGAAGGGAACAATGTTATTTTCAAGTGCCCAAACAGAAAATCTCTTCAATTTGCTTTTAGCAGATTTTTCTAGTAGAAGATTTTTGCGAAGATGAGAGGATGTGAATAATTGGGAAAGAAAACCTTACTGTTGTACCATCACTAGAATTAGAAAAAAAACAGCTTTAAGGACTTAATGTTAGGGTGAGGTGACCCTGACTGATGAGAATGAAGGTATGGATTCAAGCACAGCACATAGGAAGGATGAACTACATGAAGGCAGAGGAAGGGAAACCACACTTACTGAGGCCAATAACGGGCTATGAGGATAACTGTGGACTTCACTGCACTTGCTTTCTGTAAAAACTTTGGAATCAAGGGCATTTGAGGATAGGCATAAAGGAGAAAGGAGTCGGGGGAGGGGACAACAGTGCAACAGGATGTCTCTGGGTGACTCCTGCTTGAGGTGGACTAGAGCAAATAAGTTACTGCCTTTGGTGTTGTGGGGAGAAACAGAGATTGCAGTAAGTTTGGCCCCGATGGCTGAAAATCTGCCCCATTAACAGAGGGTTGAGGGACCACGCATGAAAGTGAAAGATCAATCTGTCCTCTAGAATACTGGATTTCCCCAGAATGTTTGATGCTATCAGAAAGCAGTGAGAAGATATTGCCCACTGCCAACACACCACTGCCTATTGACACAATGGACACGATCTGGTTCCTCTCAGTTTGCTGATGCATCAAACAACTGCCATGTTGTCTGTCTGGACAGATAGTGAGAGTCTTGAAAGGTCTGCAATGTTAGAAGAACTGCTCCCATCTCCAGAACACTGATGCCTAGACTGGCCTCTATTTGGGACCCATGCCTTGGACAGTCTTTTTCAAGTAATGCCCCCCACCACCCCAGGTGGGAAGTGACCTTGTTCACCACAGCTTGGGGAGAAGGGAGAATGAAGGGTCGTCTTTGTAGTATACAAGGTGACTTCAGCCACCACCCACTGCATGCAAGCTCTGCAAATCCTTATCACTGACACCTGAAAGGGCATGGGCTGTTTTCTGACAAATGACCAGAATCCATTGAAGTACCCTCGTACAGTATCTGGCTAGAGGAATTAGCATAACAGAAGCTGCCACTGATCTCAGAAGGCAAAGAATTATTCTTGCTATTGGCTTCTGCTAGGATAAGATGTCTTGGGCTTGTTCACTGAGGCGATGTAACTTTTGTGTGGGGAAGCTTTGCTTTGGGAAGTTTTGTTTTCCCAAACATACTCTAATTCCAAAGACTGTAAAGGACATAGCTTGGATTTTGTTAAATTTACTATGATCCACAGATCTTTTTCACAGTTGCAGCAAGGAATATCTGGCTTGATCCTTGAATGAGTAGATTCATGGGTTGGGGTGGTGATGAGTTAGTCGTCCAGATATGGGAATACTCAGAATCCCTGCAGTCATAGTCGACCTTCCACTTCTGCCGTACAGTTGGTAAACACTCTGGGAACTGTGGTGAGACCTAAGGGAAGAATTCTGAATTGGGAATGACTAGCTCCCAGTCGGAAGCAGAGATGCTTCTTGGAGTGCCTGCCCATTTTTATTTGGCACTGGAGATCTACTGAGAAAGTACAGTTTTGTACCTACCATAAATGTAGATGTTCGAGTGTCATCACTGCTGCAGTCATTACACTTGGGTTATCCTGCCATCAGGCGGTCCCGCAGTCGGCCAGAGTTCCAAAGTCTTGGTCCGGCGTCGGTTGCTGTCGTTTCTTCCCTGACATCAGTGCACCAGGTGTATATAAGATGCAGCCGATGCCATTTTCTTCAGTTTTTCTTGCCCCAGATGTTAGGTGCCCCCAAAAGGATAGGCAATACATAATGCTTACAAAACATACAGAAGGTAAAAACATAACCTTTAGTAGCCAGCAAATACACCACATAAAAAGTATAGTGTAGAAAGATATAGATAAGACCCAGCTAAGAAAGAGGGGAAGGCGGGTGGGTAACCAGGACTGCAGCAGTGAAGACACTCGAACATCTACATTTATGGTAGGTACAAAACTGTACTACGTTCATCATGTTTCACTGCTGCAGTCATTACACTTGGGAAGAATCCCAAAGCTGAGTGAGGGTGGCTGGTTCTAGAGAGGATTTGGTGTGGCTATGAGGCCCTTTAGCACTGCAGTGGCAAAGCCAGCTCTGGATCTGGAGTAAAGAGGCAAGTGGTAATGCTTGGTAAAGGTGTGCACTGAACTCCAATTTGCAGCTTCCAGAATGTCCTTGGTAGGTACTCCTCTAAGATAGGCAGTAGAAGTTGCAGTTGCCCTGGTGGAATGTGGTCTAATGATAGACAGTACAGGCTTCCCATGCTGTGTGTAGCAGAACCGGATACAGTGTCCTATCCACTTTGAAATGGTCTGCTTTGAAATGGCCTTTCCCTGTGATTTTGCAGCATAGGATACAAACAATTGCTCAGTTTTCCTGAAAGCTTTTGTTTTGTCAAAGTAGAAGCGTAATTGTCTGTGTATGTTCAAGGAATGTAGAATTCTCTCCCCTTTATTCTGGGGGTTTGGATAAAGAGTTGGCAAGTGAATAGTTTGGTTGAGAGCCACACTGGATACCACCTTAGGCATAAATGAAGGGTTTGTTCTTAAGGAAACCCTGTCTTGGTGAAAAATGATGAAGGGCTCCACTGCCATTAGTGCCTGTAGTTCTGAGACTCTTCATGCTAAGGTTATTGCTAGTAGCAGGGCAGTTTTCCATGATATATATTTTATTTCTGCTGCATTGGCTGGCCCAAAAGGAGTTAAAGTGAGCTTTTCCAAGACAAAATTGAGGTCCCAAGTAGGTGTTGGTGCTCTCCGGGGTGGTCTTATGTTTTTTGCCCCTCTGAGGTACTGCTTTAGCAATGGATGAGAAAAAATAGGAGGATCTGTGTTGTAATGAGCCGAGATGGCAGAAGCGTGGATCTTAATGGATGAGAAGGATAGTCCTTTGTCCAGCATCTCAGTTAAGTATTGTAGTATCTGAGGAATGTTAGGGACAAGAGGGTCAAGGCCTTGAGCCTGGTTCCAGGCACAGAATCTCTTCCACTTTTCTGAATAAGATTTCCTGGTGCTAGGCCTTCTGGCCTCCAATGACATCCATAACAGCTTTTGAGAGAGGTGTTGCCTGTTTGGCTAATGAATCTGACATGCAGCCAGGGATAAGGTTTTGAGCTTTTGAGATTGTTTTGTTGAGTCAGCAGGTGTAGAATTTGAGGCAAAATCCAAGGTGGGCCTCGAGCTATGTTCTTTAAGATTGGGTACCAGTGTTGGCATGGCCAGTCTGGAGCAATCAGAATCATCTGTGGTTTTTCTTGTCTGGCTTTTAGGAGAACCTTCGAAAGGAGAGGCAGAGGAGGGAAGGCATAAGCGTGTAGGCTTTTCCAGCTGAACGAAAAAGCATCCACTTTCCATGCTTGTGTGTGATAAGTCCTTATGCAGAATTTTTGTAGTTGGCAGTTCAGTGGGGAGGCAAAGAGATCTATGTCCGGGCGCCCCAATTTTTGTATTATCATGCTGAAAACTTGTGGATTTAATTTCCACTCATGAGGATCCATGATGTTTCTGCTTAGGTCGTCTGCCAGAGTATTTTTCTTTCCTGGCAGGAATTGTGCTTGCAGATGAACTTGATAAGTTAGAGCTGTGTTCCACAAAGTCATGGCTTGTCTGCATAGGGGGTAAGAATGAGTGCCCCCTTGCTTTTTTATGTACCACATTACTGTGGTGTTGTCTGTCTTTAATAGTAATTGTCCTGGATGCATAAGGTCCTTGAAAGCTGTTAGGGCATTTTGTACAGCTAAAGTACAGTTTTGTACCTGCCATAAATGTAGATGTTCGAAGATCCACATTGCTGCAGTCCTGACATATGGGTAGTCCGCTGTCCTCGGTCGGCCCGAATACCAAAGTATAAGGCTGACGTCGGTCAAGGCGCTTAAAACTGACATCAGGACGTCAGGGTACAAAAGCGCATGACCGACGTCATATCCTCAGTCTTTTCTTGCCCCAGATGTCAGAAGGCCCTAAAAAGAAAGGCCAAAACCAAAAGACAGCAAAAAACCAACCAACCACCCCTGCACTAATCCTATTTACAATATTTACAATATTCACAACCCAAACCCCACAACCGCCTCTAACTACAGAGGGGAAGGAGGGAGGGTAAATTGGACTGCAGCAATGTGGATCTTCGAACATCTACATTTATGGTAGGTACAAAACTGTACTATGTTCTTCATCTCACATTGCTGCAGTCCTGACATATGGGTAGAATCCCAAAGCAGAGGTAAGGGAGGATGGCAAAACTATAAAGCATTAGGAGCTGCCAAAATGCCCTGTAAAATTGCAGTGGCAAAACCAGCCCTAGATTTAGAGTAAAGTGGAAGGTGGTAATGCTTAGAGAAAGTATGCACTGAACTCCAAGTAGCTGCCTCCAAAATATCTTTAGTTGCCACCCCTTAAAAAGCTGTAGAAGTGGCAGTAGCCCTAGTGGAATGAGGCCTAATCCCAGCTGGAATCTCCTTACCATGATGGGAATAACAGAAAGCAATACAAAACCCAATCCACTTAGAAATAGTTTGTTTTGAAACAGGCTTGCCCTGAGAACCCAAAGCAAATGAAACAAATAACTGCTGAGACTGCCTGAACCCTTTAGTTCTGCTCAAATAATATCGCAACTGCCTGTGTATATCCAAAGTGTGCAAAATCTTTTCCCCTTTATTTTGGGGGTTTGCATAAAAGTAGGCAAATGAATAGTTTGGTTTAAAGCCACACTAGAAACCACTTTAGGCATAAAGGAAGGATTAGTACGTAAAGATACCCTATCCTTATGGAAAATTAAGAAAGGCTCAACCGCCATAAGGGCCTGTAATTCAGAAACCCTTCTTGCAGAGGTAATGGCCAACAAAAAAGCAGTCTTCCATGATAAATATTTCAACTCGGCAGTAGCTGCAGGCTCAAAAGGTTGTAGAGTGAGTTTCTCCAACACAAAATTGAGATCCCAAGCAGGAGTAGGAGCTCTACGGGGGTCTTATATTCTTTGCCCCTCTAAGGAATTGTTTAAACAAAGGATGAGAAAACAATGGTGGGTCACAGTCATAGTGAGCAGAAATTGCTGCAGCATGAACCTTAATAGAGGAGAAGGACAAACCTTTGTCCAGTAACTCAGTAAGATATTGAAGAGCCACACTTAAATTAGGCTTAGAAACATTAAATTCCTTTGCTGTACTCCAAAATAAAAATCTCCTCCATTTATCTGCGTACACTTTCCTTGTACTAGGCCTTCTGGCCTCCAAAATAACATTCAAAACTTGCTGTGGAAGCGGAGACCCTCCAGGGTTTAAAACAGAATATGCCAGGCTGTTAGATGTAGAGAGTGAAGTTTGACATTGAGTAAATGACTGTTCTCCTGAGACAGCAGGTGTGGAATCAAGGCAAAGGCCATGGAGGCTCCTGCGTACCAGACTTCTCAGTAATGGGTACCAGTGCTGTCGAGGCCAATCTGGAGCTATTAAAATAATCTTTGGCTTGTCCTGTCTGACCTTCAGGAGTACCTTTGGGAGGAGAGGCAGAGGTGGAAAGGCATACACATGAAGATTGCTCCAACTGAATGAGAGAGCATCCACTTTCCAAGCTGTGGGATGAAACCTTTTTGTGCAAAACTTTGGCAGCTGGTAGTTTAGTGGAGAAGCGAACAGATCTATGTCTGGAGTTCCCCATAACACTGTCAATTTCTGAAACACATGAGGATCCAATTTCCACTCGTGGGGATCCATAATTTGTCTGCTCAACACATCTGCTAAGGAGTTCTGTGCTCCCGGCAGAAACCTTGCCTGAAGATTTAGCTGTAAACTGAGAGCAGTCTCCCACAAAATCATTGCTTGTCTGCATAGAGGATAAGAATGTTCCCCTTGCTTGTTGATGTACCACATGACAGTTGTGTTGTCTGTTAGAATCAACACCTGCCCTGGAAGAAGTAAATCCTTGAAAGCTATTAATGCAAATTGGACTGCTAACATCTCCTTCAAGTTGATATGTAGATGTTGAAGTCTGGCAGGCCACGTGTCTTGTACCCACTTTCCATTTAGATGAGCTCCCAAGCTTTGTCTGAGGCATCTGTCGTTAGAATCTGACTCGCCTCTGGCCGGGTCACAGAGAGTCCCTTGTTTAGGTGACATTCCTGAGCCCACCACAAAAATTCCTTTTGAATGCAAGGTATTATCTGAATGACAGTGTCCATATCTTGGCAGTGCTGTGTCCATACATTTTTGAGATACCATTGTAGCTTCCTCATATGCAGTTTGGCATTGGGAAGCACCAGAATACAAGATGCCATGAACTCCAAGGCTTGAAGGACTGTCCTTGCAGTCAGCCTGGACTGATGAGACAATTGATGGAAGTAAAGAGAAAGATTCTTTTGTTTGTCCGGGGTCAAAAGGCCATCTGGGATGCTGTATTCAGTCTCACACCCAGAAAGCACATGTCCTGAGAGGGTACTAGACTGGACTTTATTTCGCTCACAGAATACCCCAGGCATCTTAGCACTGCTATCACATACTGTAAATGATGAAGAAGTTCGTCCTTTCCTTGGGCCAGAATCAGGCAATCGTCCAAATAAGGATAGATCTGTATTCCTCTTAGCCTGAAGAAAGCTATCACTGGAGCCAGAACCTTTGTGAACACTCTGGGCAGTAGATAAGCCAAAGGGCAATGCAGAGAACTGATAATGAGAAGTCCCAGCCAAAACGCAGATACTTTCTGCAACTGAGCCTGATAGGAACATGAAGGTAAGCCTCCTTGAGATCCAGAGTCACCATCCAGTGATCTTTGCCCAGCAGAGGTAAAAGCTGTTGTAACGTCAACATTTTGAACTTGGGAATGTCCAGATATGTGTTGAGGATAGATAAATCCAAGATTGGTCTCCACGTGTTCCTTTCTTTGGTACTAGGAACAGGCGAGAATAAAATCCTAGGCCCACTTCTGGCAGAGGGACTGGTTGTATGGCCCCTATTTGAAGTAGCAGAGAAATTTGTTTGTGAGCCTCTAGTCTTTGCTGAGGAGGAACGTCCGGCAGGCCTTTGAAAGGAGGCAAGGTATGGAAATAAAACTTGTAACCTCGGTGTATGATATCCAATACCCATTTGTCTTGGGTAATCAAATTCCAATTTTCCTTGAAGAGTGCCAACCTTCCTCCCAAAGGAGCTGCCAGGCAAGAAGGATCTGGCAGCTGAAAAGGTAGGTCATTGGGCCTGTTTACGAAAGGACTGGCCCCTGCCCTCACCCGAAGATTGTGCAGGTGAACTCCTGTTCTAGGTCTGAAAGAACTCTGAGCTCTGCCCCTACCACGCCTAGATCTACCCCTAGACTGAGAATCATAAGAAGGATACGTCCACCCCTTAGCAGGCCAATTCCTACTAAACTTTGGAGGCTGTACTTGCAAAAAATCTTTAACAGCTTGCATGGACTTAGCCTTGTCTTCCATTTTCTTCAAGACTGACTCCACAGGTGAACCAAACAACACATCAGACTGTAAAGGAGCATCCAAAATCCTTGTCTTAACATGGTCAGATAAATTCTGATCCCTCAGCCATGCGTGCCTGCGAAGAACTGAAACAGTGGCAGCCACCCTAGACGAGGCCTGTACAGCATCAAAACCACATTGTAAAGAATGCTTACCCACCTGCTCTGAAACATGCACCAAATCTTGTAATTCTTTACACTCAATGCCTTCCGCCAGAGCATCCACCTTAGACTTCAATTGAGAAAGAAGATAGTTTTGATATTTCAACATATGAAACTGGCAATTCAAAGCCCTCATAGCTAGGGTAGAAGATGTATAGACTTTCTTTCCCCATCTATCGAAAGCTCTGGCCTCTTTATCTGGAGGAACCGGATTTTTTACAACAGAGGCCTTGACACCCTTAGGTCCCTGACTAACAGTTTCTGGGTCCGCCCTAGGACTCTTATAAAGATATTTATGAGCCTCAGGCACCCTGTAATACCTATCCGGTTTAACAGGAGCAGGAGGCAGAGAATCAGGATTAAGTGAAGCCTCTGCAAACACATCTTCCACAACATCCAGAACAGGAGGTATAGCCAAGGGCCTATGCTGGGGCAAAAGCAAAATTCCCTAAGCCTTTTCCTGGAATCAGAGAAGTCCTGACCTTCCCACTTAAAATGTTCCCTCATGGAATGAAGAGTCTCTGAAAAAGAAAAATCCTCTGGAGGAGAAGCAGAAGGAGTCGAATCATCTGCATCAGAATCAGAATAAGGAGAGTACTCCTGCAAGTCTTCAGCCAAGACTCAGAAACATCCGAAGCCTGCTCAAAACTCCCCAACTCTGGCTCCACCCTAGGCCTCTTATCAGGAGGGGGCAAAGAACCTCTAATCAGAGTAATCAAATCTTCTGCCATTTTAAGCATGTGCTTCTTGGGCACAGACCCTGCTGCACTAGGAGTGACACCAACAGAAGCTAAACCTGGCCTGCCTCTGGGGGAAGCCTTGGAAACAGAAGGAGAGGGCCTAACCACCCTAGGAAGGGAGGGGAGTACAGTAACTTGGGAAGCCCCTTCAGCCTGACCTGCCTCCTGAGAGGCCACATCCTGCAATATCAAAGTCTCCCCCTGGGACTCCAGAGAAGCCTCCGTCGGAACCACCGGTTCCACTGACGCCTCTAAAGAACCGACGTCCGGAACGGACGACTCTTCTTGCCTGGGTTTAACTGCCTTGTCTTTGCGCTTCTTCGAAGAAGCGGGCGCCGGAGAATCCGACGGCATATTATAATTGCACCGCTTCCCGAAGACCAGCCTAGCACAATCTAACCTTCGCTTAATAGTGCGCTTATTGAACCTAGCACAAAAGCGACACCCAACAACGTCGTGCTCAGGCCCCAAACAAGGAATACACAAAGAATGATAATCCCTATGCGGTATCTGTTTCCCACAAGAAATACAGTTATTCACTTTTTCTGACATCCGGTAAAACACTGAGGCAAGAAAATATTCCCCAACGGGGTACTTAGCCAACTTTGATTCGGTCTGAAACTCCGAACTCGAAAAATTTCAGAACGCCGAACGGCACTTGCAACGCTGCTTCTGCATCGGACCATGCGGCAAAAAAGACTGAGGATATGACGTCGGTCATGCGCTTTTGTACCCTGACGTCCTGATGTCAGTTTTAAGCGCCTTGACCGACGTCAGCCTTATACTTTGGTATTCGGGCCGACCGAGGACAGCGGACTACCCATATGTCAGGACTGCAGCAATGTGAGATGAAGAACATCATCTCTTTTTGATTGATGTGTAGATGCATTTGGTCTGTGGTCCATATGCCCTGAATGCATTTTCCTGCCATGTGTGCTCCCCAGGCATAATCCGAAGCATCTGTTGTCAAAGTCTGCCTGGCTGTGGTAGTGTGAAAGGCTGGCCCTTGTTGAGGTGACATGCCTGTGGCCACCATCAAAACTCCTGTTGCAGGCAGGGAATTAGTGGTATTACCGTTTCCAAGCTGTAAGAGTGTTGATTCCAAACACTTTTTAGGTACCATTGTAATACCTCATATGCAGTCTGGCATATGGAATTAGAAGTATGCCGGATGCCATGAATCCCAAGGCCTGCAGAATTTTTCTTGTAGGGAGTTGGGACTTTGTTGCCATCATTTGAAAATACTGAGTCAGTTGTCCTTGTTTTGTCTGGCATGAGATAAGCCATCTGGGCCATTGTATTTAAGCTGGCACCCAGGAATATCATCTCTTGTGAGGGCACTAGTTTTGACTTCTTTTCGTTTACTGTGTACCCTAGGCAACTTAATAACTTTTTTACAAATGCCAGATGCTTTAGAAGAATGCCCTTGCTCTCTGCTTGAATCAGGCAGTCGCCCAGGTATGAATAAATTTGAATTCCTTTTTGTCTGAAAAAATGCAATTACTGGTGCCAGGTACTTTGTGAAGACCCTGGGTGCAGTAGATAAGCCAAAGGGCAGTGCAGAGAATTGGTAGTGCATTGAACCAGCTTTGAATCTGAGGTATCTTCTGCAATTTTGTCTGATAGGGACATGCAGGTATGCCTCTTTGAGGTCCAAAGTAACAAGCCAAACTTTCTTGCCCAACATGGGAAGGAGCTGCTGTAGTGTCAACATTGTGAATTTCGGAACATCCAGGTAAGTATTTAGAGTGGAAAGGTCTAGAATGGGTCTCAAGACTTTGTCCTTTCTGGGGACCAGGAAGAGTCTTGAGTAAAAACCTTGTCCTTGTTCTTGCTGTGGTACTTTTTGAATAGCTCTCATGTCCATGAGGGCTGTAAGTTGTTTTTGTGCCTCTGCCCATTGATTTTGTGGCAGGTCTGGCATTCCTTTTAGTCTTGGTAAAGAGTGAAAGTGGAACCTGTAACCTTGAGACACAATATTCAGCACCTGTTTGTCCTGGGTGATTGATTGCCAGTTTTGTGAAAAAAGTGCTAGTTTCCCCCCTAAGGGAGCTGCCAACAGGGTAGAGTTTGGCATTGGAAGGGGAAAGTCATTGAGATTGTTTCCTGTAAGGTTGTGACATGTCCTCACCTCCTTTTGGAATTGAAGAATTGAAGCACCCCACTGTCGTGGTCTGTAAGTTCCTTGGGGCTGAGATCTGCCTCTTGGGCGTCTGTATCTGCCTCTTTGTGGCCTGTCTGACACCTGAAAGGACCAATTTTTAGTAGGCCAATTTCTGCTAAATCTTGGTGGCTGTACCTGTAAGAAATCCTTTACTGTTTGCATAGATTTTGCCTTATCCTCCATTTTCTTTAATACCTCCTCTGCTTTAACACTAAATAAAATATCTTGCTGTGAAGGAGCATATAATAATTTTGCCTTAACATGATCTGGTAAGGTTTGTTCCTTTAACCAAGCATGCCTTCGAATCACAGATCCTGTAACTGCTGCTCTACAAGAAGCTTCTAATGAATCAAAACCACATTGCAAAGTATGTTTACCTACTTGTTCAGCTGCATGCAATAAATCCTGCATTTCCTTAAAATCAGGTTGTTCTGCACTTGTACTAATTTTCTGTTTTAACTGAGACAGTGAATATTGTTGATATTTAAGCATCTGAAACTGGCAGTTTAAAGCTCTCACTGCTAATGTTGCTGAGGTGTAAACTTTCTTACCCCATCTGTCTAATGCTCTGGAATCCCTGTCCGAGGAGACTGGATTTTTAGCTGTGGAGGCCTTTACCCCTTTGGGACCCTGGGAAATAGTTTCTGGGTCAGCAGCAGGGTTTCTATAAAGAAATTTGTGAGAGTCAGGGACTCTGTAGTACCTGTCTGGCTTGACTGGAGCAGGGGGTAATGAATCTGGATTTAAACTGGATTCAGAGAACACATCGTCCACAATATCCAACACTGGTGGAATAGCAAGGGGCCTGTGCTGAGGCAATAAAAGAAATTCTCTGAGCCTTTTCTTGGACTCTTGAGTAATCCTGGCCCTCCCAGTGGAAATGCTCCCTCATGGTGTGTAAAGTTTCCCCAAAAGAATAATCCTCAGGAGGAGAGGCTGAAGGGATAGATTCTTCAGCATCAGAGTCCTCATAGGGGGTAAGGAATATCCCTGGTCTGAAGAGGAGTCAGAATATATAGAAATCTGGTCAGAGGAATCATAGTCTGTATCCTGCCTAGGCCTTTTATCAGGATGGGGATGGGTACCCCTGATCAGAGTAATTAAGTCTTCGGCCATTTTGAGCATCTGCTTTTTAGGCATGGATGCCTGTCCAGGTGAATGCTGTACTTGCTTCTTTGTCTTGAATGTTGCTTTAGACTTGACTGTAGATGCAATGGTAAGCTGTGCAGGTCTGAAAACACCCTCAGAAGCCGAAGCCTGCTCAGCGGTTCCGGACCCATCTGAAGGGTCAGTCTCCGGAGGCCTATCACCTTGAGTATCCAGAGGCCTAGGGACCTCCACGTGGGAGTCGGTCGGGGCCTGTGGCTCTGAGGTAGCGGGTGTCAGGGGCTACGAAAGCACCTCACTGAGAACCGGCGCCTGGCCTAGAAGAGGCTTTGTCGTCAGTTTTGGGCCTCGGATGCCTGTCCTTATCCTTATCTTTGCGTTTTTTGTGAATTCCGGTTGTCGGTTGCTCCAACGGCATGGTATAATTAAACCTTCGGCCAAAATAATGGCGTGCAAAATCAAACCGACGTTTAATAGTGTGTTTGTTAAATCTAGCACAAAACCGACAGCTAGCGAAGTCGTGATCTGGGCCTAGGCATGGAATACAGTAAGAATGAAAATCCTTATGAGGTATTTGCTTCCCACAAGAAATACAATTATTAACTTTTACTGACATCGGTCTGAGGCAAGAAAAAGTTTCCCCAATGGGGTACTTAGCTTTACTGAAGACTTTGGATCCGAAATCGTATTTGAAATCTCAGGAGTCGGCCGACCGGCACTTGCGAACTGCTTTTGCTTCGGGCATCGCGCGGCAAGAAAGACAGAAGAAAATGGTGTCAGCTGCATCTTATATACCCCTGGTGCACTGACGTCAGGGAAGAAGCGACAGCAACCGACGCCGGACCAAGAATTTGGAACTCTGGCCGACTGCGGGACCGCCTGACGGCAGGATAACCCAAGTGTAATGACTGCAGCAGTGAAACACGATGAACATCATCCAGTTCTTTCTCAGTAAAGGAAAAATGGAGTAAACGATGAGCATCTGGAATTTTGTCTGCTTCACAAACCTGT
Organism: Protopterus annectens; assembly: GCF_019279795.1. Lineage (NCBI taxonomy): Eukaryota > Metazoa > Chordata > Ceratodontiformes > Protopteridae > Protopterus > Protopterus annectens. The sequence goes on along the minus strand of NC_056743.1, from coordinate 174,954,925 downwards.
TCAGGTGGCTTAGGTCCAAAATTGGTTTCAGGTCCCGTTTTTTTTCTGGTAGTAAAAAGAACCTTGACTAAATTACAGATCCTTTCTGGTCTGATGGGACTGCTTGGATAAGTCGATTTCTTAGGAGCTTTTTTATTTCGATAGTAGCTGCTTCCCCTTCTGAAGACGGGACATCAGGAAGTCTTTTTGGGGGTATAGGAAGAGTATGGAAGGGAATGAAATAGTCTCAGGTAATGGTCCGTTGCACCCATTTGCCTTGAGTGAAGGGTATCCAGGTTGTTGCATGCAAGGATAAATGCCTTCGACTGCCTCCACAGTGCGACAGTCAGGCAACTGCTCAGGAGTGCTAAAAAGGCTTTTCTGAGAAGTCTTGACTCTGCAGACCACCTCTGCCCCAGGGGAGATGTTCATTATAAACATTCCCCTCTCTCCTTCAAGGGCTTCTTTTATCAGGAGTAAAAAGTGCGAATCCCTGAGATTTATGAAACCAAACCCTCTTCCCTACTTTCTGGTTTCGGCAGAAAGCCCTTTGAGGGTTAGAGAATTTGATCCCTATGGCAGATAGAGTTTTTCCATCTTTCTGACTCTATGAAATAGTTTCCTTAAATTTAGGACCAAACAGGGTTGATCCACCATATATGGCATTGATTGAGGAACATTTCAGTACTTCCTTCAAGTCACATAGCTGCATACAGGCATACTTCCTAATAGTAATGCCTGTGCCGGCTGACCTAGAAGCACCCTCCATGGCATTGGAGATTAGGTGCATAGAATCACTGGTTCTCAACTGTGAATGAACAGATTTTCTTTGTTCTACAGACAGAGTCCTTAGAAGAGACTTGGCAATCTCCTTGGTGAATTCTCTCTGGAAACATATGTGTGCAAAATTATTAAAAGCTCTCACTGAAAAATTAAAGGAGGTGTAGAGATGCCTCAAAATCTGTCCAACGTAGATGATTTTCTGCTTGGTGGATGGACAGAGGAATTTTACTAGTTATTTTTTAGTGGCTGCCCACATCACCACTGAATGTACTGCCTGCCCCTTTCTTCAGTGGGGACAGTCGTTGGGAGCAAAGTGTCTGGTTCCTTTCCTTCCATGCTCAAAGAGAGATTAGGTCTACCATCTCAAATGTTGAGGGGGACCACCTAAGATGTAGATGGGTCACAACCAAAAGCCTCAAAAAAACAGATTCTTCTGAAGAAGGTGTATGAGAAAACCATCTCCCTTTCTGTCTGAGCGCCTTGAGAATCTCCCTGAATGAGGCATCCTCAAGTGGGGATCTGGAGGAACCTTCATCTTCATCAAAATCAGTTTCCTTCTGCACCTATGTTTCCTACGCATCTCCTCTGTGGGTTGCTCAGGGGAGGACTCAAACTGACATGGTTTCATGTAACAAGAGCTGGTTCAAGGCTTCTGGAAACTAGCTGTCCCAACAAGACAACAGTAAGCTCCAGACCCTGAGAAATCCTATGGGGGACGGTTGGATCTGATTTAGATGGAATAATCATCTCCCTTGGCAAACAGAGTACTCTCTTGAAAGCAGAGGTCAACAAGGATCTAGGGAGTTGCACCTTGGGAGTTGAAACTCCAGAGGGTGGCTCAATCTTGGATGCAAAGCAACCAGTCTCAGAGGGTGACACCAGTGCATAACTGTCCAGAGCCAAAGCTCCAAGAGAGAAATGGATCCAAAGACTTAATATCTGACTCAACTCTGTTAGGGTCAGCACCAACTATAAGGCTCTGAGATTCAAACAGGTCTGACAAGGTCAGAGACAACCTCAGAGAACTCACCGGAGTCAATGAAGTGTGGATTTCTCTGTTCTTATACAGATCTATCCAAGGGTACAGTCAGTGCTGAAGACTCTGGTCCAAGATGTCAGACTGGAGAAGTAGCCATTAAAGAATGTGGGGAAGAAGGAAGTACCCAAAATGGATATGGATTCAAACAAATCCCCTAATCATCTTGTCCACGTTTGCCTCAGTGAGACTACTTACTAGAAGAACTGGCTGACCTTATAAATGATGAAATGGAAGGTGGCCTAGACTGGTGGTGTGGCTGAAAGTGAAGTATTGGGGAATGGAGCTTAGGAGAAGTAGGCTCAGGTGAGAACCTTGGTGGTGTATGGTATCCGATAAGTATAGGATCCAAAAAAAAGAACTGGCTCTTAAGGTCTAGGAATTTTTGGATCTGGAACAGATGAAGGTGCTCGGTCTGAGGACCTTCTACTAGAAGTCTTGTCCTTGTCTTTAATTTTAGATTTGTCTTTTGTTTTTTTCTGTTTGTCAGGCAACTTCTTTGCTGATGCTGGAGATGTGTAAGCAAGATTTTCCTGAGTCAGAAGTGGCCAAAGCCAAAATAGACACTGGATCTAAGGCTCACTTGTTGAGGAAAAGATGGAAAAGACAACATCAGAACAAGTTCTTATGGAGCCCTTACAGTTCTGTCACTGTGTTACAACTTCCCCTTACTCCATAGTTGCTGGATTTTTTTTTTTGGTGTTGTTCCTATAAGACAAACAGTCTTTAAGCACCTCATGGTGATGCACACTTTTAATAGCCAGAGCAACCCTGAGATTTAGGTCTAATAATGAGAGTAGACACTTGTATAGAAACATGTCCAGGTTACCTTCCTTATGCCTCTTGCACTCTGAAAATCTGAATTCTTTTTCTTTAAGTTAGATTTTTCTACCGCATATTTTGTGTGTGTGTGTCTATATATATATATATATATATATATATATATATATATATATATATATATATATATATATATATATATATATGTGTGTGTGTGTGTGTGTTAATAAATAAATACTGGAAGTCTGTCTTGTGTTCTACCTTTATCCCAGCTATGTGACCATCAAATTCTTCCTGACAGATTCCCATGGCCCCAAACTCTGGATTCTGGATTCTGAATTTGTCAGCATCAACATTCAACTGGAAAAACTACTTTTGACTTAACACTTTCAGGGCAGATATGGCATTTCTCAATTCCATAACTGCTGCAGCCAGACGGGATGAACCCATTTGCTTCAGCTGTGGGTCAAACACCTCCAGCTATATCAGACAGTTGTTACTGTTTTGGCTATTTTGTATATGCAACTGCAATAGGATGCACATTCAATTACAGCCTTAGAACTCTCAGATAAGCACTATTTTTTGAAGCATAGTTTTGATACAGTCAGTTTAAAGGCAATTCCAAGAACTGACAGGTCTACAACAACTGCTTTAACAACTTTGTAGAACAGATTTAGCAAATTTTTACTTTTACAACTGCAGACCTTTTGGCATTTTGAGAGAAAGAATGTCTGATGGGATCTTGCAGATGTAGTTTTAGACAGACCTCTCAGTGTGCTGAACGTTGCACTAAATGTTGAATTTTGTGAGTGCTTTCACTGATCCAAGGCTAAGTCTACAAGTCTGAGCAGAAATCAAGTCTGGGCAGCTAGATATGGAAGACCATTAAAGAAAACGGAGAGCTTTATGGACTACTTCAGAGATGACAGTTACATTAGAGACTGTCAGAATACATTTACTAAAACATTTATTGATGTGTAAACTAGCAGGCTTTTGATGTAAAAAGTCCATAACTTGCTTAGTATGGAGTTAAGGATAAATTTAAGTGATTACTGTAACGTGATGCATGGTACCACATAAACCAACTATAAATTATTTTTTAATTGAAATGGGAATTCAGACTATGGGATGTTTATTTTTAAATGCTGATGAACTAGCTACTCGATTGCTGCACATCATGGCACACGTGGCTTTTGAGGGAGTTCAATCTGAGTAAAGACTTCATGGAGGTTAGACCACATCAATGTGTAGTATTTCTAAACTTTTGTCCAGAGTTCAGCACCATGCTGTGTTCAGTCTGGCAGTTTTGTACTGCTTAGCTCTAATGCATTTCAAATACTTGCATAATTATTTTGTCTCTGAAGCACCATTCAGGAAACAGTATTTCCTAATGGAAATTAATGGGTGCAATGTAGCTAACATATGTACACACATCACAAAAGTTTTACAATGCAAGCACTTTGACTCACTGTACTATGTACAACATCCACAATAGGGAGGATGGGGAATCTCCCTGGCAACCTTTAAAACTAGTCTGGTTCACTGGATGGGTGACTGCAAACCTTCACCTTGCAGAAAAAGGGAGATAATCTCCCACTAAAACTGGGTTGTATGGCTGAAATTCTAGATGGTCACCTTAGTCATAAACCAAATAAAAACATGGGAGTCTACAAGACGGGCCACCACAAAAATTCTTGCTGCCACACAATTAGTACAAAGTACACTTCCACAGAAAATGTTAAGTAGAACTTTTGGGGGCAGGGTAGCCATGTTCCACAGCACATGAACCTATCTTCTTTTCTCACCCTTAGCATAATCCCAAATAGAAAATCTCTTCCACTTGGTTCTATAGACTTTCCTGATAGGTTTTTGAGATAATATATGGATCACAGAAGAGCAAAGGCTGGAATTTCTGGCCATCACTGGAAGTGAGGAAACCAAGCAGTTAGCTTCAGGGCTTCAATGTCTGGGTGAGCCTTGCAAGATAAGTGAGAAATCAAGTATGGAGGAGTGTCCAGCACACAGGGACAGTACACTATGTGACGCCATAGAAAGGTGAACCATATCTAACAAGACCAAAAGTAGGTGAAGACTATTACTCTGGTCTTGTACCAGGCTGCTTTTTGCAAAAACTTGGTTATGAGGGGAGTGGGTGGTTAGGCATAGAAGAGACCCAGGGGAAAAATGTGGACTACAGCATCCCTCGGGTAACTCTCCCTCTTGGGGAATCAAAGCAAAGTAACTACTATATTTGGTGCTGGATGAGGATGTGAACAAATCACTGCAAGCCAGTCCCCAGCAGCTGAAAATCTTGGCAGCCACCAATCAATTGAGAGGCCACTCGTAAGGCAGGAGGATGGACTTGCATAACTTGTCCACTAACACAATACATTTCCTCAGGATATGCACAGCAACCAGAAAGTGCTGGGAAATCATCATCCATTGTCAAACCCTCATGGCCTCCTAAGAGAATGTGAGCAAGTTCCTCCTTGTTTGTTAATGTTCCAGAGAAATGATGATGTCTGCCTGCACTGCAATCACACCCACTGTGGAGGTTGTCCTGGAAGGCCTGCAAATACTAGGACTATCATCTCCAGCCAATGACGTAAAGATTGACCTCCATCGTAGTCCATATGCAATGGACAGTCTTCCCCACAAAATCCCCATCCCCAAGATGGAAGCATCCATTTTTACTGTGGCTGCTGGGGAAGTGAGAATAAAGGGGTGGCCTAGAGAGACTAAACAACTTGGTCCACCATTAATATGCAGTCTGCAGATTGTGAGACTGACTGGGAAGTCTATTTGTTGGTGTAGCACAGACCACTGTATCGAGAGATTCCACTGGAATGCCTAAATATGAAATCTGACGTGAAGGGCAAATGTTACAGAAGATGTCAAACAGCACAAGGGATGTAGGCTGGACCTCACCACATCTTTTTTGCAAAATGAACCAAGGAGGCTTGTAAATATAGAATGGCAAATCTGGATTCTGGGAGCAAGGCAGTGCCCAGGTGGTACCCTATGAATTTTGCCTGGACAGATTTCAGTTTGCACTTTTCCAAACTGACAGTGACCCCTAGGTGAAGGCATAAATGGAGTGGTCTTCAGCTCAAATTAGCAGATCCCTTTGTGGTAGCACTTTTTAGCAAGTCATCTAGATCTGGGAATATCTGGAACACCTGCACTATGAGATGTGCTGTAACCAATGCCATATACCTGGTAAACATCCAGTAGGCTGTGGTGAGGCCGAAGGGTGCCCTGAACTGAAAGTAATGGCTCCAAGACAAAAGTGAATAAACCTCCTAGCATTCCTGGCTATCCTTCTGTGATAGCAAGCATCCTTGCAGTTCATCAAGCACATCTAGTTGCCCTTCCACAGAAGTGGTAAAATTGCCTGAACTATGACCGTCCTGAATTTTGTCTGTTTTACAAAATGGTTTAGGTGACGGACGTCCAGAACAAGCCTACGGTCTTGGTTTTCCTTTGGAACCAAAAATATCCTTGAGTGGACTCTGAAGCCTTGCTGGTCTGGTGGGACCTACTGGATGACTCATTTGCCGAGCAGCCTTGCAGCTTCTTGAACTGCCTCGGGGTGGGGGGGTTGGATCATCAGGAAGACGTTATGCCATTTGAGACAGCAAATAAAAGGAAAGACAGTTCATGGACACAACTCTGTGCACCCAATAGAGGTGATGGCTGACCAGGCATGAAGATGCAGAGAAAAGTCCCCCTCCCCAACTGCCTCCAGAGTGCAGCAGTCAGGTAAACCTTTCAGGAGCACTGGAAGGTTTTATTTGTGAACGGACCCTGAAATCCTTGGCTCTGCAAACCATTTCTGCCTCAAGGGCGACTTTCATTGCTGCTGTTCTTCCCTTTCTGCCCCTCCCTGGCGGGGTGCTGTCTCCAAACGTGTCATGCAACCATGACACCTTGGGGACCACAGCCTCCTAACCATCCTTCTGGTTCTGAGAAAAAGGTCCTATGGGGGCGGGGGGACTGAAGAAGTGGATGCTGACAGCAGACAAGGTTTTCTCTTCTTGTTCACTCCTAGTAAGTGAATCTTTAACTTTCGGCCTGAAGAGGGTGGACCCCTCAAGAGACATTCAAAAGGGATGCCCAAGTTCTCTGCAAAATCGCATCCAGGCATGTCAATGTATAGCAAGCTGGTACATACTGCTGTAGATGTGTGTAATCGATCACATTGGACAAGAGATGTGGATCTGTCCCATGGGGAAACAAATCATGTCAGGCTTGTCAGTTATGACCTCCACCACATCTGCCTCCTTCCATGCCTGCTGAGACACAATCAGTAAAGCTCATGTGTCAGGACCACCACCCAGAAGATAAGACAAGCCAGCTCTGAAGACCTCAAGAAATACAAATTACTCCTGGGAGGTGGCATTGGTGTACCATACTCCTTTTTTGCCAAAGCAATTCCAGGATGTCCCCAAAACACACACCTTCCAGGGAGAAACATGTGGACCCTGCATTCGAAATCAGTATCTTTCATGAGAGACTCCTGTGAGGAATTTAAATGTCTCCTTTTACATGAGTTCCTTTTGTTTTCTTCTACAATCTGGGGAAGATTTGGAAGCTGAATGGGAAGTTGTCTCACAAGCCTTGTCACGGCTTACAGAAGCTGGCTGTGCCTAAGGGGCGGGATTTTATGAAACTAGGAACCGCAAACAGCAGAGGGGATTAGGATGGATACAAGAGATGATGGTATACCTCTTCTCTGGATAATGTCTTAAAGGCCAAAGACAAGGCAGAGACCAGAAAGAGAATCCCAACAAGAGACCATCTACAGACACAGTCCGGTTCAGCTCCCAACTCAGCATCAGGGCTGAACTGTCCAACACTGATGCATTGAAGGGAAGGGATGGATCTGAAAGTCTAGGAGTCAAATCTTGATGCCAGTGCACAAACACAGTTGAGCGGGTAATGGAGACTGTCTAGTTAAAGGCAACCATGCTCCTGGTTTCGAAAGAATCATCCCATGGTATACGCTCAGTTCTAAAACACCCAGATATGAAGATTGGATCAGGGAAGGAGAAACCAGTTAAGGAGTAGCATGGCCTGGTCCTGGCACGCCCATTATGGGAGGGGTGGGAAGGAAAGTACAGTTTACACTTACCATAAATGTAGATGTTCGAGTGTATTCACTGTTGCAGTCATTACATTTGGGTAATCTGCTGGCAGGTGTATTCACATCATCCTGTGCACATGACACTCAGATAAGCTCCCAACTGTACATACCTAAGAAATGAGGACTAAGGCAGCCTGCAAGATCTGTGGAAAGGCATCTCTGCGTGTAAGAATGGAGAACAGAGCCAAGGGGTGGCTGGCTCTGGGGACACACTCAGCTCCACTAACATGGTAGGAGTAGGGGAGTGGAACTATACGGACTGAGGAAAAAAAACAGATCCAAAGGCTTAGCAAGCTTGAGATCTGGGCCCAAAGCCACTAAAGGGGCCAGAGATATTTTTTGCAACTCCTTTTATTTGGATTTTTCAAGCTGTTTATTTCTTTCCTTAACCCTCTTTCTCTTTCATTTGTCTTCTCTACCACTCTCTTAGAAAAGGGTGAACCAGAAAGGGAGGAGGTCAATTCTCCCACTGAGAAAATGAGAAGACCTTTTAGCATTAATTTGGACCGTCAGTCCAAGAGGGTCATAGGCCCAAAAGAAGAATACAGCTGGTAATCCTCTTAAAGGTGGGTTGCCCTGAGACAATAAACACACATACTTAGTATGAGAGGTCTTGTGGAAAAATGTTGTCTCTACAAGTGGAACACATTTTTAAAGCTAAAAGACTTGTCAGGCATAGTAAAAAGATTAAACCGCTATCTATACATCTACACACACATGCACATACACGTGCACACACACGCATGCTTTTATTATATAGGAGAGGACTAGAAAACGGCAGGAATGAGATCAACATAAAAAGCTATCAAACTAGAGAAAGGAGAAGACAATATAGCCAGGAGGCAGGGCAAACACTATGAAGGTGGTAAAAGGCAAAGGATTATTTTATCTGACAATAGCCCCCAAAAATTCACCATTAAATGATATACGCCTCTGAGACCATGTCTGGCTGAAATGAGATCTGAGGATTTGTCAGGGCAGAGGAGCATTTTGACTAGGGGGAGGAGCCTGAGCCTTGGATTCAAAGGTCTGAATGTTGCTGACTTTGGATACAGTTGGATCAGATATACAGTACAGTTTTGTACCTACCATAAATGTAGATGTTCGAGTGTTCACACTGCTGCAGTCATTACACTTGGGTTATCCTGCCGTCAGGTGGTCCAGCAGTCGGCCTGAGTTCCAAAGTCTTGGTCCGGCATCGGTTGCTGTCGCTTCTTCCCTAATGTCAGTGCGCCAGGGGTATATAAGATGCATCCGACGCCATTTTCTTCAGTTTTTCTTGCCCCAGATGTCAGGTGCCCCCAAGTAGGTAGGCAATACATGTTGCTAATGAAAAATATACAGTAAAAACAATACCTTCAGTTACCAGCAAATACACCCCAAAGGTTGTATAGGATAGAAAGGACTAGATAAGTCCAGCTAGTTCAGAGGGGATGGAGGGAGGGTAACCTGGACTGCAGCAGTGTGAACACTCGAACATCTACATTTATGGTAGGTACAAAACTGTACTATGTTCATCGTGTTACACTGCTGCAGTCATTACACTTGGGTAGAATCCCAAAGCTGAGGTTGGGTGGCTGGTCTATAAAGAGTTAGGATTGGCTATGAGGCCCTGCAGAACTGCAGTGGCAAATCCTGTTCTGGATTTAGAGTAAAGAGGCAGGTGGTAATTCTTGGTAAAGGTGTGCACTGAACTCCAAGTTGCAGCCTCCAAAATTTCCTTGGTAGGTACTCCTCTGAGAAAGGCTGTTGAAGTGGCTGTTGCCCTGATGGAATGTGGCCTAATGTTATTTGGGACTGATTTTCCATGCTGTATGTAGCAGTACCAAATACAGTGTCCTATCCATTTGGATATAGTCTGCTTTGAGATAGCCTTGCCCTGTGATCCTGCAGCATATGCTACAAACAGTTGCTCAGTTTTCCTGAAAGCCTTTGTTTTGTCCAAGTAGAAGCGTAGCTGCCTGTGTATGTCCAAAGAATGCAGAAGTTTCTCCCCTTTATTCTGGGGGTTTGGATAAAAAGTTGGCTTGGTTAAGCGCCACACTAGATACCACCTTTGGCATAAAGGTAGGGTTTGTCCTTAAAAATACCCTGTCCTGATGAAAAATTATAAAAGGTTCCACTGCCATTAATGCCTGTAGCGCTGAGACTCTTCGTGCTGAAGTTACTGCCAGGAGCATAGCTGTTTTCCATGATAAAAATTTTAGATTGGCTGCATTGGCTGGCTCAAAAGGTGGCAGGGTCAGTTTTTCCAAAACGAAATTGAGGTCCCAAGTTGGTGTTGGTGCTCTCCGGGGCGGTCTTATGTTTTTAGCCCCTCTGAGGTACTGCTTTAGCAAGGGATGAGAGAATAAAGGAGGATCGGTGTTGTAATGTGCTGAAATGGCAGAGGCGTGGATCTTAATTGATGAGAAGAATAAGTCTCTGTCCAGCATCTCAGTTAAGTATTGTAAAATCTGAGGAATGTTTGGAACAAGAGGGTCAAGGCTTTGAGTCTGGTTCCAGGTGCAGAATCTCTTCCATTTTTCTGAGTAAGCTTTCCTGGTGCTAGGCCTCCTGGCCTCCAAAATGACATCCATAACAGCTTTAGAGAGAGGTGTTGTCTGTTTGACTAATGTATCTGCCATGCAGCCAGGTTTAGTGTTTTGAGCTGACCGTGCAGGATCTGATTGTTTTGCTGAGTCAGAAGTTTTGGAATTTGTGGCAAAATCCATGGTGGGCCTTGAGCCAAGTTCCTTAAGATAGGGTACCAGTGCTGGCATGGTCAGTCTGGAGCAATCAGGATCATCTCTGGGTTTTCTTGTCTGGCTTTTAGGAATACCTTTGAAAGGAGAGGCAGTGGCAGGAAGGCATAAACTTTTAGGTTTCTCCAGCTGAACAGAACAGCATCCACTTTCCATGCTTGTTTGTGATAAGTCCTTGTGCAGAATTTTTGTAGTTGGCAATTCAGTGGGGAGGCAAAAAGATCTATGTCTGGGCATCCCCACTTTTGCGTTACCATGCTGAAGATTTGTGGATTCAATTTCCATTCGTCAGGGTCCATGATATTTCTGCTTAGGTCGTCTGCCAGAGTATTTTTCTTTCCTGGCAGGAATTGTGCTTGCAGGTGAACTTGATACGTTAGAGCTGTGTTCCACAAGGTCATGGCTTGCCTGCATAGGGGATAAGAATGAGTGTCCCCTTGCTTGTTTATGTACCACATTACTGTGGTGTTATCTGTCTTTAGTAATAATTGTCCTGGATGTAGAAGGTCCTTGAAAGCTGTTAGGGCATTTTGAACAGCCAACATCTCTTTTTGATTGATGTGAAGATGCATCTGGTCTGTGGTCCACTTGCCCTGAATGCATTTTCCTGCCATGTGCGCTCCCTAGGCGTAATCCGAAGCATCTGTCATTAGAGTTTGCCTGGCTGTGGGTTGGGTAAAAGGCTTACCCTTGTTTAGGTGGCATGCCTGTGCCCATCATCAAAACTCCTGTTGTAGGCAGGGAATCATTGGTATTACTGCTTCTAAACTGTGAGTGTTGAGTCCAAACACTTTTCAGGTACCATTGTAATTTCCTCATATGCAGTCTGGCATATGGTATTAGTAGTATGCAGGATGCCATGAATCCCAGGGCCTGCAGAATTTTTCTTGCAGGGATTTGGGACCTTCTTGCCAGCAAGTGAAAATATTGAGTTAGTTGAACTTGTTTGTCTGGAGTGAGGTAAGCCATCTGGGCCGTTGTATTTAAGCTGGCACCCAAGAATATAATCTGTTGCGAGGGTACTAGTTTTGACTTCTTTTCGTTTACTGTGTACCCTAGAGAAATTAGCAACCTTCTTAAAAACGCTAGATGCTGTAGAAGAATGTCCTTCGTCTCAGCTTGAATGAGGCAGTCATCCAGGTATGGATATATTTGAATTCCTTTTTGTCTGCAAAATGCAATTACTGGTGCCAGGCACTTTGTGAAGACCCTGGGCACAGTAGATAAGCCAAAGGGCAGTGCAGAAAATTGGTAGCGCATTGTACCAGCTTTGAATCTGAGGTATCTTCTGCAATTTTGTCTGATAGGGGCATGCAGGTATGCCTCTTTGAGGTCCAGTGTAACAAGCCAAGCCTTCTTGCCCAGCATGGGTAAAAGCTGCTGTAATGTCAACATTTTGAATTTCGGAATATCCAGGTAAGTATTCAGAATTGAAAGATCTAGTATGGGCCTCCAGGCCTTGTCCTTTCAGGGGACCAGGAAGAGTCTTGAGTAAAATCCTTGTCCTTGTTCCTGTTGTGGTACTTTTTGAATTGCTCTCATGTCCACGAGGGCTGAAAATTGTTTTTGTGCCTCTGCCCATTGATTTTGTGGCAGGTCTGGCATTCCTTTTAACCTTGGTAAAGTATGAAAGTGGAATCTGTAACCTTGAGATACAATATTTCAGGACCCATTTGTCTTGGGTGATTGTTTGCCAGTTTTGAGAAAAAAGTGCTAGTTTTCCCCCTAAGGGGGCTTCCAGAAGGGACGTGCTTGGCATACGAAGAGGAAAGTCATTGTGACTGTTTCCTGTAAGGTTGAGACTTGTCCTCACCACCTTTTGGGGTTGAGGTGCCCCAATGTCGTTGTCTGTTTGAGCCTTGGGGTTGAGATCTGCCTCTTGGGTGTCTGCATCTGCCTCTCTGTGGCCTGTCTGACACTGGAAAGGACCAATTCTTTGTTGGCCAATTTCTGATAAACCGAGGTGGCTGTACCTGTAAGAAATCCTCGACTGTTTGCATAGATTTAGCTTTATCCTCCATTTTCTTTAACACCTCTTCGGTCTTAACACCAAACAAAGTATCATGCTGTAAAGGAGCATCCAATAATTTTGCCTTAACATGATCAGGTAAACTTTGTTTTTTTAACCAAGCATGTCTTCAAATCACAGAACCTGTAACTGCGGCTCTACAAGAGGACTCTAAACAATCAAAACCACATTGCAGAGTATGTTTTCCCACCTGTTCAACTGCATGCAATAAATCCTGCATTTCTTTACAATCAGGAGCTTCTGAGGTTGCAAGCATTTTCTGTTTTAACTGAGCCATTAAATATTGTTGGTACTTAAGCATGTGAAACTGGCAATTTATAGCTCTTACTGCTGAAGTTGCACAAGTGTATACTTTCTTCACCCATCTATCCAAAGCTCTGGAATCTCTGTCAGAGGGGACTGGATTTTTTTCAATGGAAGCCTTAACCCCTTTTGGACCCTGGGAAATAGTTTCTGGATCAGCAGAAGGGTTTTTGTAAAGAAACTTGTGAGAATCAGGGACTCTATAATACCTATCTGGCTTGGCTGGAGCAGGGGGCAAACAGTCAGGAGATAAACTGGATTCAGAGAACACATCATCTACAATATCTAGCAATGGTGGAATAGCCAGGGGCCTGTGTTGAGGCAATAAGAGGAAATCCCTCAGCCTTTTCTTGGATTCTGAATAATCCTGGCTTTCCCAGTGGAAATGCTCCTTCATGGTATGTAAAGTTTCCCCAAAAGAATAATCCTCAGGAGGAGAGGCTGAAGGGATAGATTCTTCAGCATCAGAGTCCCCATAGGGGGGTAGAGAGTATCCCTGGTCTGAAGAAGAATCGGAGGAAATGGAAACCTGATCAGAGGAGTCATAGTCTGTATCCTGCCTAGGCCTTTTCTCAGGAGGGGGATGGGAACCCCTGATTAGAGTAATGAGGTCTTCGGCCATTTTAAGCATCTGTTTCTTAAGCATGGAGGACTGTCCAGGAAAATGCTGTACTTGTTTCTTTGTCTTTAATGGTACCTTTGTCTTGGCTGTTGTTTTAATGGTAAGTTGTGAAGGTCTGAAAACACCCTCAGAAGCCAATGCCTGCTCAGCGGCTCCGGACCCATCTGAGGGATTAGTTTCTGTATGCCCAATACCTTGAGTTTCCAGAGGCCTAGAAGTCTCCACGTGGGAGTCGGCAGCGGCCTGTGGCTCTGAGGTAGCGGGTGACAGGGGCTGCGAACCAGCGACTGGCCTAGAAGAGGCTTCGTCGTCTGTTTTGGACCTCGGATGCCTGTCTTTATCCTTGTCTTTGCGTTTTTTCAGTATTGAGGTAGTCGGCTGATCTGACGGCATCGTATAATTGAACCTTCGGCCAAAGTAGTGCAAAGCAAAATCAAAACGTCTTTTTATAGTGTGTTTGTTAAATCTAGCACAAAACTGACAACTAGTGACGTCGTGATCAGGGCCTAGGCATGGAATACAGTAAGAGTGGAAGTCCTTATGAGGTATTTGCTTCCCACAAGAAATACAATTATTAACTTTTTCTGACATCGGTCTGAGGCAAGAAAAAAGTTTCCCCAATGGGGTACTTAGCTTTATTGAAGACTTTGGATCTGAAATTCGACTTCGAAAATCTCAGGAGTCAGCTGACCGGCACTTGCGAACTGCTTCTGCTTCGGGCACCGCGCGGCAAGAAAGACTGAAGAAAATGGCGTTGGATGCATCATATATACCCCTGGTGCACTGACGTCAGGGAAGAAGCGACAGCAACCGACGCTGGACCAAGACTTTGGAACTCAGGCCGACTGCGGGACAGCCTGACGGCAGGATAACCCAAGTGTAATGACTGCAGCAGTGTAACACGATGAACATCTACCAGTTAAGACATAAGTAAAGCTAATGAATCAAAAGTTTTGCAATATTCTACATGTAAACAACTGAAATAGTGAAAAAAAGCAAGTGAGATAAACATTTTCAAAGCAAAAACAATGTCATCTTAATGCTCAAATACATTTTTTTTGTACAGAAAAATAAATTTAGACTGTTAGTATGCAAAACAGGCTTTTTATACGGGCAACATAGTTAAGGCATTCAATTTCTGAACTTCACTCTGAAGAAGAAAGGCTTGGCAGTGAAGGACTCAAAATTTGTATTCACACAGGCAGTCAAGAGATAATATCCATTGGCAATCCAAACCAGTTTGGATTTGTTAAGAGCACACCAGTCTACTTAACCTGGTTGACTTAAAGAGAGTTACTACAGCAATGGATGAGGGCAAATCAGTACACTAAATATCTAGACCTTGCAAGGTGGTCAGCACCATCCCACACTCTGAGATTGTAGATCAACTACTCCAGCTAAATTTTAATCCTTATGTAACTCATTGGACAGCAAACTGGCTCACAAACAGAACCCAGGAAATTATGGTTGACTGCTCTACTCTCATCCAAAAAGACCTGTCACTACTGGTGCACTCAAAGAATCAGTCCTTGGGCCACTCGGCATTTGCTTCTCAGAGGTCAAAATAAGAAGTTATGTACCTACCATAACGTTCCATGTTAGTTGTCTTCTCTCGCCTTCTTTCTTGCTTGATGGGTTCGGAGCCGATCCTCGGCTCCACCGGCACTGCTAAGCTCGAGAGTCACTTTTACCAGCTCGAGGCAGCCCCATATCCCATGATGCAAGGCAGTAAGTACCCAGATCTCGTTTGATGACAAAGGGCAATAGCACCAAGCATAAAAGACTTCCTTTGGAAGAAGGACCAGGTCTGAATGGTCTTCAGCATAATAATTTCTTATAAAAAGGTCTGTCCAGGCCTGGGGGAAGGAGGGAGGGCCGCAAGAAAGAAGGCGAGAGAAGACAACTAACATGGAACGTTATGGTAGGTACATAACTTCTTAATGTTAAGTTGTCAATCTCGCCTTCATTCTTGCTTGATGGGACCGCGTCCCTAGCACCTCTATCCTGGGTGGCTCAATGGAACAGACTCTTGAGGACTGTAGAGCCAAAACTGGCTCTGTCCCTGGAGGCCAAGTCCAATTTGTAATGGGAAACAAAAGTGTGAGGAGTGGCCCAAGTGGCCGCTGCACAAATAGTGTCTAAAGGAAGTCTAGCTTGAAAGGCTGTAGAAGTAGCTAAGCTCCTAGTTGAATGTGCTTTAGGTTTTGAGCACAGCTGTTTTCCCCTGAGCAGATAAATTTCAGAGATGACCGAAGAAAGCCATCTAGACAAGGTCACTTTAGAAAAAGGAAGGCCTTTCTTATTATCCGCATAGGAAACAAAAAGTTGATCAGATTTCCTAAATTTTTTTGTTCTGTCCAAATAATATCGGAGTTGACGGTGGACATCAAGACAATGAAGTTTTTGTTCGGCTCTGTCTGAATAGTTTGGGAAAAATACAGGGGGATCAATGGATTGATTCAAATTGGTCTTTGAAGCGACCTTAGGCAAAAAGGTCGGATTAGTTCTCAAAGATACTCTGTCTTTGTGAAAAACCAAATAGGGGGGTCGAACCGATAGAGCATGAAGTTCAGACACCCTCCTGGCCGATGTAATAGCCACTAGGAATAAAGTTTTCCAAGAAAGAAATTTCAGGGAACAAGAAACAGCTGGCTCGAAGGGGGGAAGAATCAAGGATGTCAGCACTAAATTTAGATCCCACTGAGGAGGAGGATTCCTGATTGGAGGCTTTAGTAGGAAAATTCCTTTCAAGAAGGCCCTGCAGAGCCTATGGGACATAATACTGTGATCTGCAACCCCGACATGAAAGTTGGAGATAGCAGCCAATTGAACTCTAACTGTGGAAGAAGAGGAGCCTGCATGAAAAATCTCTGCCAAGAAGTCCAGGACTGCCTGAACAGGGGCAGTGAAAGGATCAATATTCTTGGCCTTAGCCCAATAAGAGAAACGTTTCCATTTGCTTGTATAAATCCTCCTGGTAGAGGATTTTAAAGAAGCTACTATGATGTCTCTAACTGGGTTAGAGATCAAAGGAAGCCTGGCTAAGGAAGGAAGTGGAGCAACCATGCTGTGAGGTTGAGAGAAGGGATAGACCGGTGCAGCTGACCGGATTGGTGAATCAGAAGATCTGGCACTGGGTCCAGATGCCACGGCTGCACCAAAAGGTGACGATGGAGGAACGGGAACCAAACTTGTCGAGGCCAGTAAGGGGCAATGAGAATCAATTTGGCTCTCAAAACGGTAGCTTTCTGGATAACTTGAGGGATCAGAGGAAAAGGAGGAAGGCATAAAGAAGTCCCTGGGGCCAATCCTGGGTCAGAGCGCCCTGGGGGGATGGCCTGGAAGAGGGAAGAGAGAGAAGAAGTCTGGGCATTTGCTGTTTTGGGGAGTAGCAAAAAGATCGCAACATGGACGACCCCATTCCAGAAAAATCTCTTCCGCTATAGATTGCTTGAGAGACCACTTGTGAGGCATGAGAATAGCTCTGCTCAATCTGTCCGCTACAATGTTGGTTTTCCCAGGGATATGCGTTGCTACCAGAAACCGATGAGAGGAGATCGCCCATTGCCATAGTCTGAGCGCTTCGACACAAGGGTAGGACTTGGTTCCGCCCTGTTTGTTGATATACCAAACTACAGACATGTTGTCTGTGTGGACTGCAATTGTCCCTACGGGAAGAAAGTCGTTGAGGGCTTGCAACGTTAAAAGCACTGCTCTCATCTCCAGGACATTTATGTGCAGGTGGTACTCGAACGGCTGCCACGTCCCATGAACCATCCTGCCCTGATAATGACCCCCCCACCCGATCAGGGAGGCATCCGTGGTGACAGTGGCTATCGGGGATGGGGGTACAAAGTGTCTGCCTTGGTGAACCTGAGGAGATATGATCCACCAAGCAAGATGATCTTTGCAAGTCTGTGTCACCAGAATCTGGTGACGCATTGGAAGTTGTTGGTACGACCACTGTGTGAACAGCATCCACTGAAGAATGCGCATGTAGAAGCGAGCCAGGGGAAGAAGAGTAATGGCCGCAGCCATGAGGCCTAATACCTTTAGAACCATTCTGGCCTGTACTTTCTTGTTGGCTATGATGATCCTGACATGACTCTGAATGTCTGAAACTCTTTGATCTGTAAGGGTAGCTGACATCCGAACAGTGTTTAAGTTTGCGCCTACGAAAGTAATAGACTGGCAGGGCGATAAGGATGACTTTTCGAAGTTGATCGAGATGCCCAAATGAGAACAAAGATTTATTGTGTAATCCCTGGCTTGAATAAGCTGATGCCTGGTGGTGGCTGACAGGAGCCAGTCATCGAGATACGGAAACACCTGGAATCCTTGACGTCTCAGGTGAGCCGTGACCACTGCCATGCATTTGGTGAACACTCTGGGGGCTGTAGTGAGACCAAAGGGCAGGGCTCTGAACTGAAATGACTGGACCCCAGCCGAAGCGGAGAAATCTCCTGGAGCGTCTGTGAATTTTGATGTGATAGTACGCAGCCTGAAGATCTATTGAGCACATCCAGTTGTCCTGCTGTAAGAAGGGCAGAATTGACTGAAGAGTGACCATTCGAATCTTGACTTCCTCACAGACTTGTTGAGTCTGCTGAGATCCAATATTGGTCTCCAGTCTCCCGTCTTTTTGGGGACCAAAAGAACCTTGAGTAGATTCCGGCTCTGAATGGTCTGTTGTAACTGGCTGAATGGCTCTTTTTGCAGTAGTTTTGAGACTTCTAACTCTGCAATTTCCCTTAGACCAGGTGGTACATCTGGAAGGGAATTTGAGGGAAAGGACTTTCCTCGAAAGGAATTATGTAACCCTTGGATATGATCGACTGTACCCATCTGTCTTGAGTGAGGGAATGCCAGGCTTCTGGGTACAGTGATAATCTTCCCGACTGCCTCCAAGGAGGGACAGCCGGGCAACATCTCAGGGATGCTGAAAGGGCTTGTCAGAGAGAGGCTCTCTGTTTCCCTGGTTTTGGACCCCTCTGCCTCTAGAGCGGCGTCTGTTGTTGTTACCCCTCTGCCTCTAGGGGTAAACTGACCACGTGAATCCGCGTGACTCCTTGGGATTTGGAACCACATTTTGCCACCTTTCTGTCCTTTGGGGTAAGGTCTAGAAGGGGTGGAAAACGGACTCCTACGGCAGAAAGAGTCTTGCCGTCCTGCTCACACCTGGTCAAAGTTTCCTTCACTTGAGGGCCAAACAAAGCTGACCCATCAAAGGGAGAATTTGTGAAGGACGCCTTAAAGGGATCTGCAAAGTCACATAGCCGCATCCAGGCTTGGCGTCTAAGAGCCACACCTGTACCTGCGGCCCTACTGCTCCATCAGCAGCATATGATATTAGCCGCATGGAGGAGTTTGCAATGGAATTAAGGGTTCCTAGCTGCGAAGCAATTTTTCCTGAGCTCCTGCAGCTGTAGGATCCTGAACAACATCACCTAGCTCCTTAAGGATATCCCTTTGGAGTCTGGTGAAGTGACATAGGTAATTCAGCGACGCATAGCAAAGGTCGCTGAGGAAAACATCCGCTTACACTCCTATCCAAGGTCCTAGAGTCCTTATTAGGAGGATGGACGGCACGGAAGGATCTGCAAGTTCCTTCTTGGTGGCAGCAGCCACCACCATGGCATCAGCGGGACACCCTTAGTGAGGAATTGCTTGTCACACGGGCAGTGATAAATTTTGAAGGCCTCCTAGGGACTGGCTCTACAGAGTCAGGAGCAGCCCACGCCTTCGGGCAATAACCTGCATAAGGGGTCGAAGGCGGAGACACCCAGGAGGTGGAGGGCCGAGATCCAAACGCCTCTAGGTATACTGACTCATCCTCAGAGGGATTATTGGTGGGCCAGTTTCCCTCTGTCTAAGGAGTTCTAGGATGTCTGAGAAGGAGACATCCTCAGAGGGGATCTTGGGGATCCCTCTGACTCATCAAAGTCAGTATCTGAAGTGATAGACTGGGAGTCTACATGCTTCCTCTTACAAGTCCTCTTCCTAGGAGGATCTCCCAAACATCAGGAGAATCCTCGGAAGAGGGGAAATTCCCAATGGGGAAACCTGAGGCGGAGGATCTCTGGGTCCTGTAGCAAGAGAAGTGGCAGAGATGTCAACAGGCACTATAGAGGGAGGAGCTAAGGGAACACACTGCTGACTGATACCACTGGCGCGGACACCCTTCATCACCTGGAATGCTCCTCTCCCAGGCAGGTCCGAGAGAACCCGTTCGAAGAGCTAGGAACTCCAGGGACCACGAAGGGAAGTCTCGAGGCAGATGTCGGAGCCGAGCTCACCAAGGCCGAGGCTCCAAGGGAAGAGCGGGTTCGACAAGGGTCCGATGCCACTCACCCCTCGGAGGAGACCATGGAAGCCCGGCCACCGAATCCCTCTAAGGAAGGTCTCGAAGAGGAGATAAGAGTAGAGGCTGAAGGAACAGAAGGGGGTATCTGTCCCTCAGCCGTAGCAGTGACCATTCCCGAAGACTCCAACTCCAAGCTCTGGGGTAGAGTTGAAGGAGGAACTGCAACGGGGTGTGGACCAATAGTCGTCTGTTGAGACGGACTATGTAACATTTGGGCCAGTACCTGTGACTTAAGTAATCTACTGACCACTCTAAGTCATGGTCAGAAAGCCTGGATGACCTTGAAGAGCGGCTCCGATGGCTGCGTTCCGAGAGGAGAGGTGAAGCCGGAGCCGAAAGTATCAGCTCCAAGGAAGGAGACCTAGACCTCTTCCTCGAAGGAGCCATCGGAACCGATGAAACTATTGAACCTGTCGGAGCCGACAACTTATCAGAGCCGACAGGTAGCCTCGATGCATCGGCTCCAGCCGGAGCTGATACAGCCACAAAAGTAACGGTGTCGGAGCCGATCGGAGCCGACACCGATGCCTGAGCCACATGGTGGTTGGAACCGATCGGAGCCGACACCGAAGTGGTCGATGCAGAATCGGCACCGATGGCTTAGTTAAGCCAGAATCAGCTCCAGCCGGAGCCGATCTCGACTCAGAACGAGTCGGAGCCGAGGCCGCAGGCTTTGACACAGAAGCCTGGGCCTTGGAAGATTTGGCAGTCTTGGATGGAGCCGACTTAGCCGGAGAGCCCTCCGGCTTAAGAAGGCCCTTAAGTATTAACTTATTTCTTCTTTCCTGCAGGACTCTGGCTGAAAGAATGACATATAGCACAGGAGTCCTGCAGGTGAAGAGGGCCCAGGCAATACAGGCAAGAAGTGTGACCGTCTGTCAGAGACATCTTCTGACAGCACGAGTCACACTTCTTAAAGCCTGAGACCCTTTCTTTAGACATGGTGTAACACAAGCACACACACACCAGTCAAAGAATTTAAATTAAATATACCAAAGAGGTATAACTGGAAACACACACACACACCCTAACAGGGGGGGGATGGGATGGGTAAAAGTTTGACTAAAAAAATAAGAAGAGACAGGGAATTTTCTGTCAGAAAAAGTTTAAAACTAAATTAAAACTAATAATAAAGGGTTTTTTTGTTAAAAGGGGCTAAAATAGCAAAGTAGCAAATCACTTACCAGGAGCTGGTAAAAGGAGGACCTCATCAGCGAAGCGGCAAACGAGATCTGGGTACTTACCGCCTTGCATCATGGGATATGGGGCTGCCTCGAGCTGGTAAAAGTGACTCTCGAGCTTAGCAAGTGCCGAGTCGGAGCCGAGGATCGGCTCCGAACCCATCAAGCAAGAATGAAGGCGAGATTGACAACTTAACATCTACTGTTAATGGTTTATGGCTGACCAAGTCTGCAGACAACTATACATTTAGTGTCATCATAAACTCCCTAAAAGACACCAAGAAATTCCAAGAGAGCTTTTCCCAAATCAATAACTGGTGTCAAAACCACGGATCAAAACTGAATGCGATGAAAAGTATAACAGTATCCTTCAGCAAACAATAAGTTCCTTGTTATCACACTGACAACACACCCCTGAAACTGATTCAACAGTTAGGGATCTAGGAACTTAAGAAGACTACAAAATGTCCTTTAATCACCGTGTATCCACTATTGTAAAAAAGTGATTTTTAATTGTTCAGCTTATAACTATGGACATGGTGTCCAGGTCCAGGGATGTGATCTTTCCACTGTATTCTACACTCATCAGGCCAGTCATAAAATAGAATACTCCCTTCAGTATGTACCTGCTAAACATCTGACAAATCAAATGCCCACAACTCTTTCTTATTCACAAAAAATGGCCTAAACCATAAAACTATGCAAAGCATCGCAAAGTCTTGCCCCGATTCTTGATGTTATCTAAGCCACTGAGAAGCGATGTCTACCTCACGTACAAAGCCCCAACACCAACTCTATGCTTTAGACCTACTGCACATTCAAGAAGTCCAACAGTAGCATAAACACAAATTCAAGACATCTAAATCCCTTCTGCAACATAAACAGAACATGTTGGAGGAACAGACATGTATCACAGAGAATACAACTTCTATGGAATTGTTTTCATTTCCACAGAAAGCTAAGTACTTTGCTTACACTACTCAAACGTAATCTGGACAAATGGATGGGTAACTGCAAATTTACCCCTGGTTTAGTACCTTCATCCCTCATACATAGGGTGAAATGTGTACATGTTCTGCTTGTCTCTAGGTTATTTCTATGTAAAATATAGGAACTGAAAACGTCATGGGAATGTATGGCTGTATGACTAGGTTTCTAAAGATAACTGCATACCAACAGCATATTCAGTTACAAATCTCAGTATTTATTCAGATGAGTTTTTAACAGACATCTCAAAACAAACACCTCAGTTATTCAAAATGTCAACTTATTAACCTACCTGCCAAACAATTTCAAAAGTCCTTTTGATTTCTTTCTCGATTCTGGAGATGATGAGGCTGTCTCGCAAGTGTCTGAATCTGCTGCTCTTGAACTCCCAGTTGTCAAGTCTAGATGTTCTGCAGACCCTTTTTCTGTCTCAGCTATGGAAATTAAAAGGACGCCTTTCACTAAGCAAACCTTTCTCCAGAGGTAGAGAGACTAAATTCAGAGACTTTGTTTACTTCATAACGACAACTTCAAATTGTTTTTCTTGCTTAGAAGCTCAAAAGCCAAACGTTTCTTACATAAGGCACCTAAAACATTTAAGAAACAGCTGCAGTTGCTTACAGCAAAATCAGGCAATTTTTATAAAATTATAAAAAAAGTGTGACTGTTAACACAGATTTCACAGGCAGTAACATTTTCCTGCCCTCATGCACAAAGGGACAGTTAAAAGCAACACACTTGCCAATAAATAAGATTTTGATGAGAGTGTCAGCACAATGTTTAAAATGTGCAATCTAACTGCTGGGACAGATGATTTTTACATCAGTTCTTTTAAAGTGGTTAACTTCATAGGATTCCAAGACACATGACAAATAGCTAGATTGCTTTCAATATTAAACTTATCTCATTTCTCTCTACTTTCACTGGCTTATGCGAGTAATCACAAAATCATCATTTTTGAAATCCCACCCCTTCAATTATTTAAATTTATTGGCCATCCTACAGTATTTCATAGTACCAAAATACAAAAGTGACCACCCCTTTCAATCCATCTTGCTGTTTTAAAAATAGTAACTCTCCACTAAACCTTAACTTTTTAAACAGGTAAAACTCAAGTTACCTACTTTCACATCTAACTTCTCTAGTGCACACTGCAGAGTGCATTCTTTTCAATCTTACCTTTAAGCATCTCTGTGACTAGCACTTTCTCTAATACCTGCTGGAAAGCACTAGGAAGCCTTAAACTCATACAAACACTGAACTCTCCTTGTTAACAAAGAGAAATTAATAGTAGGCACTAAACAGCCTATAATTGCAAAGTACCTTGCTAAGGAAACAGCTCCTATACTTTACAAAGAAAAAAAAAAAAAGCCCCAAGCCAGGCATGTCCAAGGGTCAGCTTCCGGTGATTTCTCCTGTCCACCTGGTGAATCTGGGCATACTGGGGCAATGCAGCAATTGCCTCATGTACACAGACAAACCTCTCCTCCTACCACCCAACACTACAACCTGAGAGAGATGCACTTACATAGCCAAAACGGAAGCAAAGCTCTCTCCACCCAAGATTGTGCTAAACAGTCAAGAGGAGAAGGTTAACACCCACACTACACCTCAAGTAACACATAGCCCTTCTAAACCCGCACCACCAACACCCACATATAGCAACACTAAATCCACATATGCAGAGGCCCTTAACTGTAATCTGCCCAAGCAACAAAGACCTCTGAAGCTGAAACGCAAACAAACACCAATCATAACCAATGTGTCACATAGTTCACAACACCAGTGTGCCACCCAGCAACAGCCCCTAAGGCAAGACAATGTACCTAACACTTTAGTCATAGGTGACTCTATAGTCCGGCACACTGATGTCCCTCTCACCAGGTTGAATAAGGAGAAAATTACAGTCAACTGCCTGTCGGGTGCCAGGATCCGCCACATAACGCATGCACTCAAGTCACTCCACAACAAGTACAAATATGACTCTGTCATTGTCCATGTTGGAGTGAATGACTTGAGACGCACCTCCCTGGACTACATGAAAAGAGACATGGAAGAGCTCTCGGATCATGTGGCCCAGGCAGGTATGACCCTAGCCCTGAGTAGCATCCTGCCTTCACCCAGAATGATACCACAATATAAGGATAAAATGATTGACTTCAACAATTGGCTAAGCTTATGGTGTCATTCAAAGGGGATCCAGTATCTGTCTGCCTGGGATGACATGATTGACAGACCACGATGCTTTGCCAGAGATGGTCTGCACCTGTCGCCCTGGGATTCAGGTTACTGGCTAAGGCTCTTGCCACCCTATAGTGCCTTTTTAGGCAAACTTCAAAGGACAAAACCACCACCGTAACAGGTACAAGCATGCAAAATCTGAAGGTAATGCTACTCAATGCTAGAAGTCTAAACCTCAAAATGCACTCTCTCGAGGCACTCCTAAAAATGGAGAACATCGATATCTGTGCAGTAACTGAGACCTGGTTCAAGGCTCCAGAGAGCACCCCTGCAATACCAGGCTACAACTCTTACCACACTTTTCGGCCACCAAACAAGGACCGAAACACTAAAGGTGGAGGAGTGTCGATATTCACCAAGGATATTCACACCACCAGGCTAGTTGGCCAACACAATGTGTCTGAAATTCTCCAAGTGCAACTAACACTAGGTAAGACTGCAGTCCAAATTGTAGCTTGCTACAGATCCCCCACCATACCCTAAGATTCTCACTACACCTTTCTAAACATACTGGAAAATATTAAGATAGAACCAAACACCCTAATACTGGGTGATTTTAACTACCCTGCCATTAACTGGGAAAACTACTCATGTCCCAACACCTTTAGAACGGTTCTTGGAATTCATAAATTCCAACGCCCTGGATCAACTAATCCATAGTCCCACCAGGGCTCCAATATCCTAGACCTGGTCATTACCAACATGGGAAATCAATGCTCCATACCTATGGTCACCCCTCGTTAGTCAGGTCTGACCATAAGCTAATCACCCTTAACATCCACATCCCACCACCACCCCCTGTAAAGAAACCACCATAAAAAAACTTCTCCAAAGCCAACTTCATGCTACTCAAGTCAGAAGTGACAAACTTCATGACACCCATGCAGACGGGAACTGAAAGTTCAACTGCTGAATCCTACACTAAGGCACTGTACGAGCACATCCACTCATGCATGAATCGTGCCATCCCAAATAGAACCAAAATGCTCTCATCCAAAAATGGAAGCCAATCTGGTGGTCCCCTGCCATAAACAAACTTTACAACAAAAGGAAGAAACTTTTGCAGAAAAGAGGAAAATCCCAGGATGCAAAAACTCCCTTACTAGCCTCAGTAAGAAACTGAGATGCCTCATAAAATCCTCCAAAGCTAGTTACGAAAATAAAATTGCCAAAGATTCCAAAGACAACCACAAAGCATTCTATAACTATGTCAAGAATCTAAATGGCAATGCTCAGATCTGCTCTGAGCTAAAACAGAATGGCATTAAATATACTGATCCGAAGGATATTGCCAATATTCTGGCAGATCGATTCAGTGCCAACTTCACCCCCCTCTCACCCCTA
Source organism: Protopterus annectens (assembly GCF_019279795.1). Taxonomy (NCBI): domain Eukaryota; kingdom Metazoa; phylum Chordata; order Ceratodontiformes; family Protopteridae; genus Protopterus; species Protopterus annectens. The sequence goes on along the minus strand of NC_056743.1, from coordinate 174,929,386 downwards.
AATGGCCCATCTCAATACCGGAAGATTGCCAAATTCCAGTAATAATGGCCACACAGGTACAAAACACACTCTCTAAAGCCAAGAATACAGCATCCATGGGACCAGATGACATCCCAGGCTGTGTACTACATGAACTACAATATGAACTGGCACCTCACCTAAGTGTCATGTTTAATCATAGCCTCACCTCAGGTTTCATGCCCACTGAGTGGCGCAGAGCTACAGTTATCCCAATCCACAAGGGGGGGGTCCACCTTGGATCCCGGAAACTACCGTCCCATCAGTCTGACAAGCCTTATCTGCAAGGCCATGGGGCGTATTATCATGGAACTTATAAACAAAGACATTGGCAACCTTCAAACACTGGACCCCACGCAGTTTGGGTTTGTGAAGGGCCGATCTTGTCTCCTGAACCTGACTGACTTCTTTGAATCAGTCTCCAGAGCCATGGACAAGGGTAAGGTGGTCCACACAGCCTATCTAGACCTTGCCAAGGCCTTTGACACCATCCCCCACTTTGGAATCATAGATAAACTTACTAAGTTGGGCGTTAATCCCTATGTCACCCAATGGGTTGCTAAATGGCTTACTGATAGAACCCACACTGTAAAAGTAGCCAACTCCAAATCCAGCTCCAGACAAGTGACAAGTGGAGTACCTCAGGGTTCAGTCCTGGGGCCGCTCTTGTTTGGCATCTACTTCTCTGAAGTACAGGTCAACACTAAGGGACTCTGGCTAACAAAGTTTGCAGATGACTGCAAACTGGGAGCCATTATTGAATCCCCAAATGATGTGGATACTCTACAAAAGGGCCTTACAGAAACAGATGCTTGGTGCCAGAGCCATGGGCTCAAGCTCAATGCCAAGAAATGTATTGTTATCCCCTTTGGGAAAAAAATATGTATCCATGAATTACCATATAGGTGGCAGTACACTAAACACAGAAAGTGTGATAAGAGACTTAGGGACACAGGTGGACAGTGGTCTCACCTTCGATGACCACATCGCCACAACAGTCAGGAAATCCTTCTATGTGGCACACCTCATCACGAAGGGCTTTTCATCCAGAAAAAAGGAGGTCATTGTCCCACTGTACTCATCCCTCATTAGACCCATTATAGAATACAACGCCCCATTTGGTATGTACCTCTCAAGACATCTGCAACAACTGGAAAGGCCTCAAAATACCTCACTAAAAGAATCACAGGCCTAAAGCAGATGCCCTCGCTGACCGCCTTAAAATACTCCAGCTATACTCTGTTGCATATCGTCTACTCAGAGGCGATCTCTGCTTAACATACAAGGCCATGTCAAACCCAGAGCTGTTGGACATGCTACACTTAAAGAAATCCCAATCCCTCAGAGCTACACGCTCCAGGGATCTAAACCTTGTCATCACAATAAACAAAACATGCTGGAGGGATAGGTTCCTGACCCAGAGACTCCCCAGACTCTGGAATAGATTGCCCATACATGTCAAGCAGAGTGCCTCTTTGGACCTCTTCAAGAGGAACCTTGACGATTGGATGGGAGAAAGGAAATTCACCCCAGGGATCACGTCAGTTGCCCTGCTAGACAGGGGTCCAGGAAAGTAAATAATGTGGGAAGAAATAGCCAGGGAATTGTTATGGCTAGGCTTGTATAGGCCCT